>NW_015639867.1:806649-816907 GCF_001515625.1 Sinocyclocheilus rhinocerous
GATATATAATATTTTTGTTATAGTATGGGATATCTACAACAGTAAAAGAACTAAAACCCCAGAAGACATTGAGCAATTAAATATAACAAACAATAGGGTAAAAATGACAAACTATTTCCATGTCTTCCACCATTTTATGTACGTAAATCACGCTTTCTTTCTCCCGTTCTCTCTCACAAATGCACGCACAGTACAGACACGCACTCGCGCACACACGCGGAGACGCGAACAGAAACTTGTCATCAGTGCTGCCCTGCGAATTTATCAATAAAATAGTTGCGCAGCTGAAAAGCTACATGACATTTCTCAGTAGCAAAGTTCTTGAAGCAGTTCAAATTGAAGATTCGCTATTAGTAGACGCTGCTGCTGAACACTGCTAAGAGACGCACAGACGCACACGCATTTCTCTCTCTCCCTCTCTCTCTTTCGCTCTCTCTCTCTAATAACTGCGTTAGCCTGCATATCAATAGCTCAAACCTCTGTTATTAGCTCTAAAATGACATTTTGGAATTTGCAACGGAAGGTTTGGGATGAGGTGCGTAAAAAATTTGCTAGTTCAACACACACGAGATTTCAGGACAGAAACATGTAAAATGTCTTGAAACAAATCATCTGAACAATTGGTGTGATTGTGACTCCACAGGCTGTTAAAATTATTAGAGAAATAATGCACTCCCTTAGTGGTTATGTGGCCATGTCGCCACGCCTAATAATGTAATGGTCTTTCTCAGTTCTCAAACAAATTAAGAACTACATTCGATTTTTATTGACTGAAAATAAGCAAGCGCTTATTGTGATAGAAAACACTGTAAAGGTTTCCACTGATTAAGAAATATTTTTGTTTGCTTGGGTGGTTATATTAGGCCTATTATATTAATAGGGAAGGGGGGCCCAAAAATTTGTTTTGCCTATGTCACGAAAAGAGGTAAATCCGGCCCTGATGCTACCTATCAGATTGTGCTACCAAAAATATATTTGCATTGTTTTAAGGGTAAGTTTAGGGTAAGGGTAGGTATGGACGGGTAGGTTTAGGGTAGGGGTAGATATGGACATTAAAAAAAAGCCTCAAACCACATGAATAAAGATGCTGGTAGCACAATCTGATAGGTAGCATTTTCCGCTATCGATTTTTGCTACCTATCTTTTTAATGGGAGGTAGCACAATCTGAGTGGGTAGCACAAATCGTCAGAACACCGGAAGCGGCGCGCCTCACGCGCAGGGTTTATATGCTCCGAGAACGGACAATGCACTAGTGATACAAAACACACAGGTCTGTTAAGAGCAATACTTTTAATATAGACAAATTATTATTAGGCTGGGCTACTGTACGTTTTTTTATGACTGCCGTATTTGCAAGTATTTTCCAAGCAAATTAAGTGCACGTTTTTATCATGTGTAAAATTACTGATTAACATGGCGGATAAAAGCAGCTCGTTTTTTTTACACCAACGGTATACTATAGGCGTACTTCTTACAGAACTTTTACAGATTTTTCAAACTTGATGTGCTGTTGTGGTAGGCCAGTTTCAAATCGCATATTTGGCACACTGCCTTTGTCTTGTCCTCACTCAATTTAAAGTGCTCCCTGCACACAGCTGAGGTCTTCTGCATTTTTGTCTTCTCTTCCAGATTAACTGAATCATGATGTTCATGACGTTCACTCATGGGCGATTCATATTCAAGCGCGAATGAGAACCGTTTCACGGGGGATGCCAGGTGTTCAAAAAAAAAAAAAAAATTTCCAATCTAAAAATTGAAAATCGAATACCAACCCACTGAACGAATATTCGAATAATCGAATATTCTGGTCCAGCCCTAGACAAGCCAGAGTGCTACTGGAGAAAGGTTTTGTGGACAGATGAGACCAAAATATAACTTTTTGTTTTAAATGAGAAGTGTTATGTTTGGAGAAAAGAACACACTGCATTCCAGCAAAGAAACCCATTAATGAAACATGGCGGTAGTAGTATCATGGTTTGGGCCTGTTTTGCTGTATCTGGGCCAGGATGGCTTGCCGTCATTGATGGAACAATGAAATCTGAATTATACCAGCAAATTCTAAAGGAAAATGTCAGTTCATCTGTCTGTGAACTGAGTCTCAAGAGAAAATGGGTCATGCAAGACAACAACCCTAAGCCTACAATTCGTTTTACCAAAGAATGGTTAAAGAAGAACAAAGTTAATGTTTTGGAATGGCCAAGGCAAAGTACAGACCTGAATCCAATTGAAATGTTGTGGACGGACCTGAAGCAAGCAGTTCAAAGAAGGAAATCCACCAATATCACAGAGTTGAAGCGGATTTGTACTGAGGAATGGGATAAGACTCCTACAAGATGTTGTACAGGACTGATCAGCAGTTACAAGAAACATTTAGCTGCAGTTATTTCTGCAAAATAGGGCCACAACAGATACCGAAATCAAAGATTCACATACTTCTGCCACTCACAGATATGTAACAATGGATCATTTTTCTCTATAAATAAATGACAAAGAAAATATTTTTGTATCATTTGTTTGTTTGGGTTCTCTTTGTCTACTTTCAGGACTTGTGAGAAAATCTGATGATGTTTTGGGTCACATTTATGCAGAAATATAGAAAACTGTAAAGAGTATATACAGTATATATGTACACTGTCAAGAGCTGAGTGCTACCCGTACTCTCCGTACTATTTGTCTCTTATCATGCATGCAGAATATGAATAAGATCTTCTCAGGAACATTGTGAATCTAGAGCACTATAAACTAGCAGAATTGGGCCACTGTAGAGAAACACTCTATCCTTTCTCATTTGGAAGGATAGTGGAAGTTCTACTCACTCTTGCCAGGCTGGTCCCTGAAGGCACCTTGTAGGGGACGTACTTCCTGTAGATGTGGCCCACCCTCGAACAAGGTACATCATACATGCCGCCTCCGCACATCCACACCTGAAAAACCACATACGCACACACATTCTGAAACATTTATACTACATCACAGTACATGCAGAGTTGTTTCCATCCTTCATTCTCTCAGACAGTTGAAAAAGCTCAAAAAGCCTCATGCATTACATCCTTGTGAGCTCCTGCACAGGCAGTCTGAGAAGGTCTCAGTGGGAATATGTGGACAGACTAGCTAGAAATATTGCTACACTTCCACATCATACCAGCAACAAGCAACGTCCTCGCTGTGGGCTCCAATTACGGATCGACTGGCATCTGCTGAAGGAAAGAACTACAGTTTTCCAACTGCCTCATGCTTGTGTCTCTACTTTTCCTCTTTAAACCACAAGAAAAGAGAGATAAAGAAAGCAGGGCGCTCAATATGCTTCCCTTCCCATCTCTCTCTTTCTGTTCTACTAAGGCCAAGGCTTTGATGTGCCTGTCTGTATCGAGTATTGGCTCAGGCATGGTGGAGTGTGGACTCGGCCAGGGTCACTGACACACAGAGGGAGGTGAGAAGGCAGGGGGGAGGGGGGCTTCTACTTGGACGAGTTGAGTCTGATGGTTTCTCTCTTCCTCGGTCACCCGCTGGGCTCGAGAGAGCTGTCTGCAGATATCAAACCGCACAGACCTATCTCTCCTGCCAGGCGGCGGGTTAGCGGTCAAGCTAACTTCACAGACCCCATCGTTATAGGGAGAGAATCGTTCAAAACATCAGTGCCACAAAGCGAGCAAGAAAAAGCCCCTGCCGATCCCTCATTTGAGGATAAACGAGGAAGCCATGTAACAAATGAAGTTTTAGGAATAATTTTCACATTTTTTTCACAGCCTCCTTTATCATAAAGCATGAAGAGAGGCAGCGATGGCAGGACTTTAGATATTAAGATGACTTGAATTGCATTTAGAAAGCTGCCTACATCGAACAGATGGATGAAACTTGGACGGAGCGTGGCAGGCAACCAATCAATGGGATGACGCCAGGCCCAATCAGCCCCGGCTTTTATTTCAGTTTGTAGTTGCATGTCGGATCCGAATGGAGACACAGTGTTACAGTATACCAAAGTTTTAAAATTAGTATTTTACGACCATATTTCAAGGTCAAATGTGAACGGTACAACTTTATGACACATAGAAACAGGCAAATACTGTGCATAAAAGGAGATAACAATAAAAAAACCTGTCAAAAAGCCGGTTTAGCCTCTAAACTATTTCTGCAGTTGCCATAGTTACTAGAGAGGCGTAGAGGATGGTGTTCCAATAACAAAGTTCAGTGCCAGCACAAGTGAGAGTCTAATGAAAAAGAGTGGGGTGGCAGGTATGTCAGAACTGATAAATAGAACACTTCCTCACATCCATCGGCGCCAGTTTTGGCCCCGCTAATCAAAACCGAATCACTTCAGAGCCACAGCCAATCACTACATCACACAGTCTAATTAGTTTCAGCATTCTAGTCAGTCTAAACACAAAAACACATACGCACAGACTCACAGCTCCGCTATCTTCACTGCCTTATTTTGACCGACTGGTGCGCTTTTGGCTTTGAGGCTTCGCTTAGTAACACAGTGAAGAAAATAACCTTTGCCGTCCAATCTCATTCGGGCTTTATTGTTGAAAAGAATGAGAAAAGATTGTCTAGACAGACAGACAGAGCGCTTCACATTAAGTGTGAGAAAAGGAATCTGGTATAGTTATAGTTAGCGGTTTGCAATGGATCAGGAGCTATTGGATGTGGTTATGGAGGGTGTGTCTTGAAATCCATTTTAATGGGTCTTCTTGTGCTCTGTTTGATTATTTTGGTCTAAGAGGCCAACAATAGGAAGAAGCCTTCGTAAGGTCTGTGAGAATTGATGTATTATTTGCGAATTGCATAGCGCAATCGACCCAGATACTTGAACTCACCTTGAAAGATATTTCAAACTGCTCACCACCCCAGATCTCAAGGCCTGTGTCATATCCTCCCAGTTCCCAGAACCACTGTCGGTTTACAGCAAACAAGCCTCCGGCCATCACAGGAGACCTGCGGGAAGCAGAAAGACCAACATGCTCAGCCATTTCTTAGAATTCATACTGCATTTTTTAGACAAAGTCTTAATAGAACCTGAAGGACAGTCTGCAGGAAGGACCACAAATTAAGGTCAAATAACCCCTGGAGAAACTCAGGATGGAACAGTCACTTAATATAAATGTATTTAATAAAATTCTTATGATGAATCACTTGTGTTATATTATTTCTCACTTGCAAATGGCTTTGGGTTATATTGAATAAATCAATAAATGTAAATAAGAAAAACATCTATATTGATGAGTAGGTGGATACACTAGGGCTTGCATGACTACTATTATCAGCAAACTGGTACAGGAAAGTAGTCGACTAGTCAGCGGGTCAATGTTTATCATATGTACATGACTCACAATACGTTGTGAAACTTCGAACACAAATCCAACAGTGCACAGACAGAGAGTCTGTGCCAGAATAATGCTGCTTACATTGTCATAAATAGTGTAAAAACTCTCCATATTCCACTTGGTTGTATTTTCTGTCAGCCTCATCTTGGCAACATCTGTTTACTTGTCATCGATTTCCAATTAAAACCATAATTCAGTTGAATTTGAACTGAATTTGAATTGAGGTAGCAAACAGGTTGTGGAATTGCCATTTGAATGTAAAGGAGTAGAATTAAAATAAATAGAATTCAAAGCAACTCATATAACTATTTTTAATCAGCAAAACTTGTCAAACCTTAAAAAAAGTTGTTTAATCCTTGAAGTTTGAAGCTTTATAGACCTTACAGAGATGACTGACAGATAGCTTTGCCACCACAGAAATAAATGACATTTTAATATATATATAAAAAGACAACATTTATATTAATAGATAGATAGATAGATAGATAGACAGACTGTATTAATGTTACAGTATGTCAGTTGTCAGACGGTTTGTGTGTATTGTGACAGGATCCAGTGGGTATCCCTCCTGCACATCACTGTACAGAAGCAGAGAATATTACACATGGAACCATCATAGCATATATCAATAAGCTTATTTTACTTTCATGCATCTCCCCAGGCTTCTGTGTTTTGAAAGCTGAATCATAATCTACATCTGCAAACAGTCCCTGATGGTAGAATCAGACATAAGCTGGAAGCTGAATTCTGCTCACTGACACGATCAGGCTCACAGTCCAGTCAAAATCACTTATGTGAAAGGTGAGATTTAGTGGCCAATTCAAGGCAGATCAAAGTGAGAGAGGATTGCAGTTAAGCAGATGTCAACCAAACATGCAGATGAGTTGCTGTTATCCTCATTGTGCTATTTTCATTAATGCTTACTGTGCTTCCAAAACTTGCATTCAGTCGTTATATCACATGTACTTACGGGCCTTAAGCCTGCCAATGGGGTTTGAGAGGGGATACTGATGGATTTAATGGATCTCTCCAGTTGTTCAGTGGTGTTTGAATCCTGAGACTTGGCTAAAGCAGACATGAAGCGGTACAAAGTGTCTGTTGGTGTAAGTAGTGCAATCTTTTAATAGAGCATGTGGGATGAAATATGGTAATGCAAGGGCTGGAATGACAGCATGTTTTGGGATTATGGTTATGCATATACTGCACTTGCACACTGCACAGACAACAGAGAGCCCTGGGTTGAGAGAGGATTTGTGGATTTATTTATTCAGTATTTTGAGCATGGGGGGTAAAGCTGAGATGATCTATGGGCAGACATTTCATCCGTCATTGGTGGTAGTGGTGCGGGTGACAGGCCTCATTTATTCATCATGGGTGGCCTTTACAAAGTCAGTGAAATTGACAACTGTGTTTACTAAGCGGCGTGACTCTCCAATTGTCCTCTTCGAATTGTTTGTATAAACTAAAAAAGCATAGACAGGCCTAATTTAGATGATGTAGGAATAACGGGTATCATTTGAATCAATGTGCCCCAAGAAATCTAAAAAGACTAGTCTCACGAATTTAGGCAAAACTATTACCAAATATAGACCTACATAGACCACTGTTGAAAAGTTTGGGAGTTTTTGAAGTCTCTTATGCAAGGCTGTATTTATTTGATTAAAAATACAGTAATAAAATTTGATTACAATTTTAGTTAACTCTTTTCTATATTAATATTTAAAAATATGATTTATTTTCATTATGTCAAAGCTGAATTTTCAGCGGCCATTACTCCAGTTTTCAGTGTCACATGATCATTTAGAAATAAATCTAATATTGCTGATGAAGAAACATTAATTATTATGTTGAAAGCTTAATATTTTTGTGGAAACCATGATACAGTCAGGATTATATAATGACTATACAGTAATACAATTTGATTACAATTTTAGTGAACTCTTTTCTATATTAATATATTTAAAAATATTATTTATTTTCATTATGTCAAAGCTAAAATTTCAGCAGCCATTACTCCAGTTTTCAGTGTCACATGATCCTTCAGAAATAAATCTAATATTGCTGCTGAAGAAACATTAATTATTATGTTGAAAGCTTAATATTTTTTGTGGAAACCATGATACATTCAGGATTATATAATCATTATAAAGTTCAAAACAACAGCATTTATTTGAAATAGAAATATTTTTGTATCAAATACAATGTCTTCACTGTTGTGTTGATCAATTTAATGCATCCTTGATGAATAAAATTATTAATTTCTTTAATTACTAACCCAAAACTGTTGAGTTGCTGTGCCAAAATTACTCCCTTAATCCATCAAAGAAATGATTTTACTGGGTCATGTTTCAATATACCAAACCATTGCCAAAAACAGTCAGATTGGCATCTTTACTGTTCACTTCATGAAACCATTTCTATGGAACAATTTCAAATATTAAAATGTTTTTATCTTTTTGCAACTCTGATCATCTGAGTAAAATTCTTTGAAGAATATATTGAATCTGTAGGAAATAAATAAAAGGAAGGATTTGATATGAAGCCTTAATATCATCTTTCATCAAAGACAAAACAATAAAACAACAGATGGATTGACTTACAAATACATACTGATATATCAGGCTGATTTTTTCTCCAATTAAAATGAAATAATTATGTGACCACCAAGTGCAGAGTATCTGGTGGAAACCTCATGGTCAGCATTTAACAAGGATGAAAAGTGAAAAGTGCTGGGTTCTGTGTGATCTAAACTAAGCAGAGCCAAAATATTATGGATGGCTAAAAGCAGGAAGCGGAGAGGAGAATGAACGAGAATGAGCAAGAGAGCAAAGACAAAGAAGCAAGCCATAAACAATAATTGGAGGAATGGGTTTGTGTACAGACGGCCAAAGTAGATGAGCAGCACGGCGCCAAAATCAATTTTCTCTCACGTAATACTCTCTGGCCTGCTTCCGATTTAATAAGGTCCTGAAATATAACAGTCTACTCAATTAAGGCAGCTAATGGAGGAACAAGCACTCCACTGGAGAAATGACCATGTTGCTTTTTTCCCTTCCACCGCCAGTAACAGCAGCTCCAGCAGATTTTGTGGCGTTGTGGAACATGCCATCCTGGAATGGACGTTTGTGTCTTGGCTCTTGCAGACGATGGACTGTGTGGGTGCTTAGCCAGCTCATTGGCTATGGGGTTCGTCGATGGTTTATTTGATCAGCTGGGCACCCAGCTAGCAGACTCAGGCAGAAAGAAATAGAATCACTTAGACATCAGGAGAGGCAAGAATCAGCGATGGGGATGATTGGAGCGACCGATCAACAGGCTCCGGGGGGCTTTGACGACTTGACAAGTTTCTTTGACGGCTCTAGCCACAGCTAGGGCTCTTGATTGTATTTGCTCGCTCTCGTCTCCCAGTGCGTTCATGCATGCACAATGACATGGTCCATTTAGGATGTGTCTGTTTTTCAACATTCGGTCTCTTATTCAGACACAGAGAGGAGGAAGCTGATTACTTCAGGGGCCGCTTGCGTGGTGAGGCTGCCGTGCGAGGTAAACATAAGGATGTAGGAACAGCTGTGGTGGCCATATTGATTGGCTATTTAGGCCTCGGTCTGAGGGGAGAGTGTGGGTCGATGTGGTGGAGTGTCAGTGTGTGTGACGGAAAGGCAGGTGTAGGAAGCAGAGAAACCTCTCATCAGGAGTGTTCTGGACCACTGGAGCATACCACCAGGTCAAATACCTTACTACAGAAGAAGAGAGAGGACGATAAAAGAGAGAGAGAGAGAGAGAGAGAGAGACAGAGAGAGATAGAAATAGGGGGGCCCTCCTGGATGTAGACCCCCTAGCTAAGTATAAATCTAACAAGATGAGCCCTTCCTGTGAGGTGACGTGAAGTGAAAACGAACATGGAGGGGATCTGTGTGATTTTGCCTGGAGCGAGGAGGGATTTTAATACGGAAAGTCAGAATGTTGTGTGTTCTCACTCTGCTACACAGGCACAATGTGTTAACAGACTGTAAGGCAGCAGTGTTTTAAGACTATTAGCAGTGTGGAAGAAAGATGGAAATGACAAGTTTAATCAGAAAAACAAAAAACAAAAAAAAACAAATCAACCTTTACCAAAAATGACACTTCAGAATCACAATCAGAAAGATAAAAACAACAGAATCTTTTTTTTCTGAAAATTCATGACTGAAAGTAATAATGTATTGTAGAATTTAAAAAGAGTAAAAAGATGTGTCAAGAAATTATAAAGTGTTCCTTTAACGACATATACCGATATACATACAGTATAACCGATAAATGGCACTTTTAAAATGAACCAAGTGCCGTGCATTATTATATGGCGCGATCTGAACCTTAAACACGTTTTTTCAAAAATACTGGTATTGTCCACTTTCAAGGAATGGTGAGTTTACGTTTTACTGCAGAAGCCAACAAACGCCCTTGTTGTTTGTGAACAGAAGCTGATAAGTCAATTTTGCGAATCAGCGCGCTGTATTCAGGTCAGATGACAAGGCTGCCAGTCACTTTGAAAAGACGTGCTAGCTGAGAGAAGTTTCGTCAAAGCTGACTAAAAGTGATCGAGGATGGATAATTTCGATGAGCTTGATGAACCTGTGATATCTTCTTCAGGGCGTAAAAGGAAAATAAAAGCTGAAACTTTTTCACGGAACCTTGCAAAAGCAGCGCGTTACAATGGTGAGGGAAAAGCTCCGTGTATTGCGTGTAATCACATCCATACAGTCTACAATCACAACAACAAAGTTTGTCAGACGTCTACATTGTCAGCTGAGGAGATAACAAAGATTAAACAAGTGTTTTTGTTTAACTCTGAAACATGAAATGTGGAGTTATCTGCTTTTGCCAAAAAAAACGACTGTTGGGAGTTATCTGCTTTTGCTATAAAACAAACTTTTAATATGTAAAAAAAAAAAAA
>NW_015639867.1:817636-821523 GCF_001515625.1 Sinocyclocheilus rhinocerous
TAAGTCCATTTTAGCGAATCAGCGCGCTGTATTCAGGTCAGGTGATAAGGCTACTTTCACTTTGAAAAGACGTGCCAGCTGAGAGGAGTTTCTTCAAAGCTGACTAAAAGTGATCGAGGATGGATAATTTCGATGAGCTTGATGAACCTGTGATATCTTCTTCAGGGCGAAAAAGGAAAATAAAAGCTGAAACTTTTTCACGGAACCTTGCAAAAGCAGCGCGTTACAATGGTGAGGGAAAAGCTCCGTGTATTGCGTGTAATCACATCCATACAGTCTACAATCACAACAACAAAGTTTGTCAGACGTCTACATTGTCAGCTGAGGAGATAACAAAGATTAAACAAGTGTTTTTGTTTAACTCTGAAACATGAAATGTGGAGTTATCTGCTTTTGCCAAAAAACGATTGTTGGAGTTGTCTGCTTTTGCTATAAAACAAACTTTTAATATATATATATATATATATATATATAAAACATACTTTCAATGAACTTTAATTTTGTAAGTTACCTGCATTTGTATTTATTACTCAATCAAAACAACCCAACTGCAGTTTGACTGATATTACTTGTAAAGCACAATAAAAAAAACATGATTTCTGAAAATAAATAAAAACGGAGTTATCTGTTTTTGCAAATGAACTCTTCGAATATTGTGTCATTATTTACCTAATCTTTTTTTTTCATCTGCAGAACATAGGAGATTTTGAAGAATTGTATTTGTATTTGAAGAATGTTGGAAACCAAACCATTTTGGTTACTTTCCACTGCATGGAAAACACTGAAATATTTCTCAAAATATTCTATTTTATGTCCCACATAACAAAGAAATTCATACAGGTTTGGTGTGACACAAGGGTAAGTAAATGATGCCAACATTTTGATATTTGGGTGAACTATAACACATGGAAATAAAATCCTAACCAGTCACGATGTGACACAATTCCAGCGACAAACAATTTGTCTGTTCATGCTGAAAGTACAAAGAGGGTGTGGTGGAAAACAATCAATCACAAAACACAGTCTCTCTTTTTGTGCACTCAGCATAAAACTAAGAACACCTACATTGTATTTTCATGTCTTCTGATGCTTAATCAGGTTTGATGATTTTCACGGTTTTCCTTAAGGAACTTAAGGGATTTGCCATGAAATAGCTGTTTCTAAACTTCTACAATCAGTTTCTCCTCAGTTATTTTGGACGTCTAAAATACATGAGGAGTACTACTTCGGTCCAATGATAATTCTGTGTTGGTGGGTTTAATAGTGTGACACCACAGAAATGGAAACCAACTGTCTAAGTGTTAAAGCATAAAAGTGTCAGCACATTAAACAGTACTGCTGAAAATATCTTATGCTTAAAAAAATAAAAATACAATAAAAATACAAAATACAATAAATAAAATTACATATTTAGATAACATTTAGATAAACCTCCATGGCCCAGTTATCTTTGAGAAAACAAGAAAGAAACAAGACAGCATTTTTGTATTGCCTTCATTTTAAACATTCTGTTTAAGTCACATTGGAACACTACTTCAGTCAAATGAGAATTCTGTTTGGAATGTAAACTATGTAACCAACAAAATATAATGAAACTCGGCTGGTTCGGACCAAAACAATGATACGTTTTAATGCTTAATACTTTATCATGTTTAATCTGGTTAAGTTAGCGTAATACAATATTCTATTCAGAAATACTCATAAAATCATACAAATCTAGAAGAAAAATCTAGAATCTGACAGCCAGATATGGCAGAAAAACCAACCAAACAAACACAAACGAAAAATGGAAAACCCAGAGTGGAGTTGGAGCGTGATTATAGAACACTTTGAGCGAAGACGGGGAATTGCTGTCGCCCATTCTCTAAACATTAGGTGCGAAACAAGCACACACATAAACACACGCACTCTTCTTTCCGTCTGTATGTAGGACACTCTCTGGGGCAGCTTTCTCTCGGGGTCTTGAGGGACTCAGTGGGGTCTCGACCTCTCAGCCCTGTTTCACACTCATTAGCATTCATCACCTTCTCGCACACTGGCCACTCTAATACTGCTCTCATTTCTATTACCATTCAGCACAGCGACCTAAATATACAAGCACACACACACACACACACACACACACACACACAGAGAACGACACCCTGAGGACATGCATGCCCCGTGTTGACAAGCCCTCTTGGTGGTCTGCTGATTCCACTGGGGCTAATAAAAAGCAACACTAAGGGGTAATTGGTGCAGGTGATTCTGTAAACTCTGCCACAATTGCCATTTTTAGAGAGAGTGTCTTGTGACTATATGGCTCTTTTTAGACTATTAATTTGTGTTATTCCTCAATTAAATACCATAATCTCTGGAAACAGACCTCAGGGGAGAGAGAGGTATTTACATATAGAGTCACAATGATGTTTGCTCCCTTGATTTATGGTCATTATTCTGAGAGAACTAGAGAGAGGAAGAGACATAGTTTGTGCATTGTATTCTAGCTAAATGTGCTATCAGTCTGTGTGGCTCCACGTGTCTGTCCTCTGTGGATGGGCTCTAAGTTAAAGGGTCTGTTTGCTTTGTGCTCATTCTAATATAAATAATAATTTGTTCAGGCTGGTTGGAGACAGCCCTTCAGAGAAAGCCCCTAAGAGCAGCTGGCATCGATCCCTGTCTCTCCTGACATACATTCAGAGTAAGGGAGTGCAAAACAACGTATTTTTGGAAAAACTTTACTATAAGCTTTAGTTTGTTAACATTAGTGCATTCGGTATCATGGACTAACAATGAACAACAACGTTTACAGCATTTAATAATCTAGATTAATCAATCAATTATATTACTCATTTCTACATACACTAATGTTCATTGTTTATAAATTTTTATTTATAACGCATTAATGCTCATTTACACTTTAAATGTTTAGACATTTATATAGACATATAGACATTTTATTAATAGACATTTATCACTCAACTGAATGTGAAATATTATATTAGCTACATTTATAATAAAAATTATATTTTATAAAAAAAATACACTTGCTTTCAAAAGTTTGTGCTCAGTACATTTTTTAAGAAATTATTTTATTTAGCAAGGATATATTAAATTGTTTAAAAATAACATTAAAGACTTAAAAGACTTTAAAAATGCTGCTTTTTTAGACTTTCTATTCAAAAAAAAAATTTTTTTTTAAATTTATTAAATTAAATTTAAATGTATCTATTTTTTTCTAAAAAAAAAAAAAAAAATTATCACAGTTTCCAGAACAATATTAAACAGCACAACTGTTTTCAACATTGATCATAATAAGAAATGTTTCTTTAGCAGGAAATCAGCATATCAGAATGATTTCTGCACGATCATGTGACACTGAAGACTTCAGCTTTGCCATCACAGGAATAAATTACATGTTAAAATATATTCACACAGAAAACAGCTAAAATGTTTTACATTTTGCTTTGTTTTTAATCATATTTTTGATCAAATAAATGCAGCCTTGGTAAGCCTTTCATACAAATGAATCTTCTTTAATACTCACTCAAGATGCATTTTTAAAATTTAGGTTGATTTTAACTCCACATAGCATCTTAAAAAAGGCAAAGCTCAAGAAACTAAAGCAAACTTCCTAAAATATTTGTTTAAAAGTGACATATCATGAAAATCTGACTTTTCCAGGTTTTAAGTGCTATAATCAGGTCTCCGGTGTATCTACCAACCAAGGAAACGTGAAAAAGATTAACCCACTAACTTTGTTTTGGTAAGCCTTTTTCTGCAAGCGTCTGAAAAAACGAGCGTATCTGATTTCGCTCCCCTAGTGGTGTTGCAAAGGGATCTCATTATAATATTACCGCCCCTTAATCTGCACGTTTCCACCCCCGGCGCCATCATTTTGATTTCGC
>NW_015639867.1:822090-843127 GCF_001515625.1 Sinocyclocheilus rhinocerous
CACAGACATAACCGACTGTTTTTGTAACTCGTGTGTTTTTAACGTAAACTTGTGTGTGAATGAGAAGTTAGTTTAGTACTCACATGCTGTGACAGCTGCTTTCTGTACGTGTGCACTCAGAAAACCGTATATCAGAAGTTTAAACTAATATTGTTTAAAACGCATGATTTCAGAGTGATAAACATGATAATCAGAACCAAAACAGATGTTTTTTAGCAGGTACGAGCTGTAATGGCGCAGCTCTATACAGACAGAGCACATTTAGGCCACGCCCACACCGGGGAGGAAAACAATCCAACGTTCTCCATTGACTTTCTATTGCGAGAACTACGTTTTTATAAGCTGTCGACCCCCCAAAAAACAAAACGAGTGTTTAGGACACAAATAGTTGTAGATGTCGGGGTATGTCACGTTGGGCCGGTTTAGTTGGATCATTTCTCAAACAAAAGGAAGGTTAGGAAAAGGGGCACTGACATAGACCAATAAAAATTAGTTTCTTAATATATCTCCTCCTCTCAGATTCACGTAGGGTGGTGAAATAATCCTTTGACATGGTTAAAAATAATGAATGGTCTTGTCGCCGATTACGTTTCCCTCCAGTGGGCGCAGTTCTCAGAGTAATATGACACGTTGCGCTATACTTCTGTGTCCTAAACGCTCGTTTTTTTGGGTCGACAGCTTATAAAAACGTAGTTCTGGGTTTTTTAGCTTGTTTACTGTACACCTTGTCACATAGCAGCTTTTAGGCATTGCTCTTTTTTTTTGTCATAAGTCAGAAATGACAAGGAGGCAGCTTCCCGCAATAGAAAGTCAATGGAGAGCGTTGGATTGTTTTTCCCCCCCGGTGGGCGTGGTTTCAGATTATGACTCGTCGCTCTGTCTCTATTCTGGAAAAGGGGGCGGAGAGCAGCAGCTCATTTGCATTTAGGCAGGCACGAAAAACAGCGTGTTTCTGCTTCCACTCAAAATAGGCATTTTCAAAATTATATAATAAATGATCTGTGGGGTATTTTGAGCTGAAACTTCACAGACACATTCTGGGGACACCAGAGACTTATATTACATATTGTAAAAAGGGGCATAATATGTCTCCTTTAAATGTGTATGGCTGTAGCACTATAGTAATTTACAGGGGATTCATTTAGGACACAGCCAGCTGTCAGCACGCTAATTAAAACACTACCACTGAAAATATCTAATGGTAAAAAAACAAAAAACAAACAAACAAAAAAAACACTTAAAACATATAAGAAAATCTAGCCAACCTTCATGACCCATTCCTAATTCAAAGCATTTGTTTTCCTTGTTTTCCCTTCCTTTTTAATCATGGAAAAAGTGCGAGCCACGCAGATGCCAATCACAATTTGCATTCAAGGCCTGAGCAACATAAATCCAATTAAGTTTTCTCCAAATACAACATTTATGAAGCTTAAATGTCTTTGTGGAGCAAGGAGGACACAGGCTGAAGAGCTCATCGGCTTTTCTTTTCTCTTTCTCTCTCTCTCCCATCATCCCCGCTGTCCCTGTGATTTCCATAAATATAAATCCACTATTTACTCCCGTTCCTGGCAAATTCAGCAGGAAGATTTCCATTCTCAGTAGAAAAGACCTCCATTTGGAAATGTCCAATCTTGCTTGAATGGTGGGTGGGAGGGGAGCGAGTTCCGGCATAATCATCTCTTTCTGAGTCCTATTGTGCAGCTGCATATTAAATGGTTAAAGTCACTCAAAACTGTGGGGGACTTAGAAGAGATTTGTAGTGGGAAATCACTTCCAATGTACTTCCTTGAAGTCAAGGTCAGAGTATGCATAAAGTGAGAGAGACACAGAAAGAGACAGAGACGGTAAGGCGGAGAAAGGATTGAGTCTATTGTCATCTATCATACTTTCCAGGAATCCCATTACACCTGGAGAGAAAACTTTATACATTTGCACATTTTTGTGAGTTCAAGGTGTCGTACACGCCAAGCAAGAGCATATGTGTGAAAGGCAAAGTGAATCACTATTAAAGCATATGTACACCATGAATCCATTATTCATTTCCTCCTTTGAGAAAGGCAGAAGATAGGGGACAATGTGACCCCATTATAGAAAGCCATCTCTAATGAATAAAGAGCCAATATGGTCTGTAATATATGGAAATAGGATTGGGCTGTTATCCTCTCCTGCCATTGACTGTGACCAGCTGGAGTGTCTTCTCATCCTGGCCAGAAAGGGGCGATGTGAGGACAAGGAATTATATAATAAATGATCTGTGGGGTATTTTGAGCTGAAACTTCACAGACACATTCTGGGGACACCAGAGACTTATATTACATATTGTAAAAAGGGGCATAATATGTCTCCTTTAAATGTGTATGGCTGTAGCACTATAGTAATTTACAGGGGATTCATTTAGGACACAGCCAGCTGTCAGCACGCTAATTAAAACACTACCACTGAAAATATCTAATGGTAAAAAAACAAAAAACAAACAAACAAAAAAAACACTTAAAACATATAAGAAAATCTAGCCAACCTTCATGACCCATTCCTAATTCAAAGCATTTGTTTTCCTTGTTTTCCCTTCCTTTTTAATCATGGAAAAAGTGCGAGCCACGCAGATGCCAATCACAATTTGCATTCAAGGCCTGAGCAACATAAATCCAATTAAGTTTTCTCCAAATACAACATTTATGAAGCTTAAATGTCTTTGTGGAGCAAGGAGGACACAGGCTGAAGAGCTCATCGGCTTTTCTTTTCTCTTTCTCTCTCTCTCCCATCATCCCCGCTGTCCCTGTGATTTCCATAAATATAAATCCACTATTTACTCCCGTTCCTGGCAAATTCAGCAGGAAGATTTCCATTCTCAGTAGAAAAGACCTCCATTTGGAAATGTCCAATCTTGCTTGAATGGTGGGTGGGAGGGGAGCGAGTTCCGGCATAATCATCTCTTTCTGAGTCCTATTGTGCAGCTGCATATTAAATGGTTAAAGTCACTCAAAACTGTGGGGGACTTAGAAGAGATTTGTAGTGGGAAATCACTTCCAATGTACTTCCTTGAAGTCAAGGTCAGAGTATGCATAAAGTGAGAGAGACACAGAAAGAGACAGAGACGGTAAGGCGGAGAAAGGATTGAGTCTATTGTCATCTATCATACTTTCCAGGAATCCCATTACACCTGGAGAGAAAACGTCATGCATTTGCACATTTTTGTGAGTTCAAGGTGTCATACACGCCAAGCAAGGGCATATGTGTGAAAGGCAAGGCCGTGAATCACTATTAAAGCATATGTACACCATGAATCCATTATTAACTTCCTCCTAAGAGAAAGGCGGAAGATTGGGGGCAATGCAACCCCATTATAGAAAGCCATCGCTAATGAATAAAGGGCCAATAAGGTCTGTAATATATGGAAATAGGATCCTGCTGTTATCCTCTCCTGCCATTGACTTCTCATCCTGGCCAGAAGGGGGCGATGTGAGGACAAGGATTCAACTTCAGCTCCGAGTTCCCTTTAGGTTGGGATAGATTCACAGACTGGGGTTATAATGTAATTTAACCCAACAGCTAACGCATGTCGCAAGGTAGCGAGGTGAATCATTCGCCGTGCTTCCATTAACGCCAATACGTTGGGTTTACTACTCTTTCTTCTTCTCTCAATCAATCAGAGAGAAGTCAGGGAAGAAAGCTCTGACTTCTCAGCGGATCAGTCATTGCACAAATGAGCTGTGATCCAGGTAGAGGGCCCGCTTTCATCTTGTAACAGGCGGTAAGATCTATATTAAGGCTTCTTAGCTGCATACGCTTCACACATGCGAATGCGCCAGTCTAGGTTGCTCAGCCAGCAGTCGAGGCGAGAGGTAATAAAGTACTAAAATAAAAGGATGGGGGATTTCGAAAGCCAGAAGGATTCTGTTCCATGGTCGAGAGCGGCTCGCAGGAGAGACTCATTACGTACCTGTCACGTCGCAAAGTTTTCCGCATCTCTCTTTCAGCGCAGATGTCGCACGGAGAACAAAGAGGGTGCGTGGAGACTGAATGGATGCATTTTGTCTTCCCCTCCTATGCTTCTTTTTCATCCTCATAAAAATGCCTCAGCCTGCTCCTTCAGAAGTAAAGTTAGCAAATTGGCAGAGGAGACGTCACCCCTCTAGCAACACGGCTCTGACGGAAGAGTCTTAGCCCACGTGAGAGGCTTGAGTGCACGAGGAGAGACACGTCAGCTTAACTTTGGCTTGTTAACTGCTTTAGGCAGATGTTATGTACTGTAGGGGGACTTTTCGCAGAGAATTGAAGGGGAAGATAAACAGCATACGGGGGACTTAGGACTGCCTGGTACACCAGACAGAGTTAAAAAGAACTGTTTGTGACTACACGCGTGGAATGGAAGGCAACAAATCTCTGTTGTGGTTTGCACTACGCATCAAACAGGCCTGGGTCTGTTAGGCCCTTCCTGTGAGAGAGACAAAGAGAGTGAGAATGGGAGCACAGATATGCAGGTCAGAGTAAAATGTGAGTCGGTGGGAGTTGAGTTTTTTTGGTGGTATGGTGTGAAATAAAAACACTGGAAGTACACGCATTTCTCTCTCAGAACTGAACTCTAGTATCACACTGTCTTTGCATCCTGCTGTCCAACTATCCCTCTTAATTCCCCTCAGAGACTGGCATGTAATGAGAAATGTCTCCTAGTACTCAGACTGTATTACAGAAGATATGAAGAATATTACTTTCTGCATTTATTTTTTTTGTATGCATTTCCCCAGCTTTGATTTTTCATAAGCATTTTCGCCAAATGACAAATCACAAAATGAATAAAACTTCAGTCACTAGAGAAATCAAATCCCTAGTTCTTACACTCAGATTTGTTGTTCATTACTTTTACTTCAGATCAAATACCTAAAACCCCTTAGATAATGTTTGAAGTGTCGAGACAAGGATTTTGATTAATATAATATTCTCTATCCTAAAAAAATCAGTATCAGGATTTTCAAGTAAATTAAAAAATTTACCTAATTACTTTTATTGTAATAAATTATTATAATATTATCATTCACTTTATAAAACGGTTTGTTCCAGTCCTGGATTCTGATTGGTCAGCAGTGTTTTATATTCACGATAAAACACAGCTATGACCGCTTCACCCAATGGTTCTGTGTATCACTGTGCAAGACCCTTAGCAACATAAACAATCAATAATATAGTGTCAAAGCTGTTTATGTATTTCAGCAAAATGAACTGTGTGTTATTTATTTAATGAAGTATGAGTGACCCCTGGTGATGTTGTGTTGCATCATTCATCTTTAATTTTGAGACCACACCCTTCCCCCTTCAAAAAAACAGAAGTTTTCTCATGCTGAGAGATAAGCAGATGTATGTATGTGCGAAAATATCATATATGGTGTTAAAAAAATAAATGACAGTAAATTCCTATTCTCTGTTTTTATTTGAGCTCCATAAGATGAGGCATGTTACATCGGAACATTCTCTTGCCGTTTACTGTTGCTGTCAGGAACTATCTTTTAGCAGAAGGACAGCATTTAACGAACTTTCTTCAAAAAAGTAACCTATCAATACATAAATGTTTGGTTTTCATATTTTTTATTGTGGTAACCGTTTTATAAAAGCTATAAGGTACTCGAGGCCTTGCTGTTTTGTGAATAAGTCACGGCTGAAGGGGTTGCAGGCACTGCACTTTGTGTCTTGCCTAACAACGCCCAGTATTTACAGTACACGCTCAATTTACAGCACACAAATAATATATTTATACATAAAGCTGCATGCATAAAGCATGGCAAGACGAATGGAGGAAAGAAGAATAGTGGGCAAAAACCGAAAGACAATGACAAGGACTGTCAAACACCAAGAAGGATTGTGTACAAACAACACAGAACTACTGCTGCCAGCAAACCTCAGTATCCACTCTGAAGACCCTGTTTTTTAAAAAAAACAAAAAACACAGAGAACATCACAGAGCTACATTGCTAAAACTTTCATCGCAGACGCCAATGCTAAAATCAAAAAACGATGGAGTCACGATCATAAAACCTGGATGGCTGGAGCACCAAAATGAACTTCACCCTCTGCCCTGTCCAGACAAATCCCCTCGAATATTATCAAACTACTGTAGGCAGTTTTAGAGAGAGGAGTAAGAAGCAGATTCCCTCCTTCAACATCTCTGAATCAACTGGCAGATGTTCTTATAGACAACATTCAATTGGAGACTAGTCAAAATGTGTATGAATCTATTCTAAGATGGTTGGAAGCTGTATTAAAGGGTTAGTTCACCCAAAAATGAAAATTATGTCATTAATTACTCACCCTCATGTCGTTTCAAACCCGTAAGACCTTCGTTCATCTTCGGAACACAAATTAAGATATTTTTGATGGAATCTGAGAGCTGTCTGACCCTGCATAGACAGCAACGCAACTGAAATGTTCCCAAGTCCAGAAACGTAGCAAGGAGATCTGTAAAATAATCCATGTGACATCAGTGGTTCATCCGCAATTATATGAAGCTACGAGAATACTTTTTGTGCGCAAAAGAAAAAAAAAAAAGACTTTATTCAACAATTCATCTCCTCCGCATCATGTTGTGATTTGATCTGAACGGAAACAGCATATCTGTGTGACGCAGCTGGCACAGAACAGCATATATTTACGTCCAGCGGATATTCTCCAAAATGGCACCATCAACGAATTGTTGAATAAAGTCGTTTTTTTTTTCTTTTGCGTACAAAAAGTATTCTCGTAGCTCCATATAATTGTGGATGAACCACTGACGTCACATGGATTATTTTACAGATCTCCTTGCTACGTTTCTGGACTTGGGAACATTTCAGTTGCGTTGCTGTCTATGCAGGGTCAGACAGCTCTCAGATTCCATCAAAAATATCTTAATTTGTGTTCCGAAGATGAACGAAGGTCTTACGGGTTTGAAACGACATGAGGGTGAGTAATTAATGACAGTATTTTCATTTTTGGGTGAACTAACCCTTTAAGGGCAAATTATGGTAAAACTACTTAATTAGGAAATATTGACTATGTCCCAGGTGTTCACATTATTTTGTCTAGAATTTTTCTGCCTGCCTATCTAAAAGTTCTAGGCACACGCTAGTCGCATGTAGTCAGTAATGCTGACAGCCCGGCAGAGTGGAACAGATATACAAAGGTGTGTTTGATCCCTAACAGGTGGGCATGGGTTGAGCCAGTGACTGCAGAAAATATGACTTGCCCTCAGGCCTTGGAGGAGGAGTGGGATGCTGGATGAACTACAGTGGGCCGTACTGGGCACAGCATACAGAAGAACCAGCAACCCGAGGGGAGGGAGAGGTCTGGAGTCCACAGAAAGTCACAGAGGTCTGAGGATAAAGCCCTGCAGCATCCCACTAATGTTAACATTCTAATCCACATGTGTGCAGCAGCAGTCATGAAAGGCTGGTTGTAAGACTGTGTAAGAGTGTGTTTTTGTTTTGGTGTACATAAGTGAGTGAGAGAGTCTTCACTCAGACTTCTGCAGAGGAGACGCAGTGCGTCTGCACATATAAACACAAACACACACTCCGCCACACTCAGGAAAGCTGATTTTCTCAAGACCTCATATCCACCCCAAAACACACACACACACACACACACACACACACACACACAGGAAGACATTCACTCTCCCAACACACAAGAGTGTCTCTCTACTGCAGTCATTCCCATCCAAGGGTGGAAAATTATCAATTTTGTTTGGTTAAAACTATAAAACACAAGTTATGACTTAAAAAATAAAAATTAAAAATTAAATAAAATAATGTTGACAAATATAATCTTGTGATTTTTCCCCCCAGCAATTAATCACTAAACAATTTTAAGGAAAGAGATCAATATAGTATGTGTGAGGCAATTTATGTGGATGACACTTACAGCAGAACATATTTGCATATACAGTATAAAGTAGAATTTCTTTCTAGATTTCTTTCTCTGCTCATATCGCTTGCACTTCCTGAGAAAACAACTAATTTTTTTACCCATTTGACTGCATCAAATGTCTCAAATCAAACTAAATCTAGTTATAAAATAATAGATTCAATATTTCTCAAATTGCTTCAATTTACTCAAATTGTCTCAGTTTGAGCTACTTGGTGTGTGAGTTTTTCACCCACTGTTTTTAATTTAATTTAGAGTGAATTATTGCAATAATGGCCATATCTAGTATAATCAGCATTAGAAGAAACACATTTCTGATTAGCTGTAGATGACTTGAAGCCTTCTGATGGGGCTGTGAGGGCACATCAGACAAAAGAAAAAAAATGTAGTGAAAAGCTGCTTGTGACGCTGAAGGTTACTAATACTAAACTCTGAATCATAGATTGACATGAGCTGTTGTAGAAAACTGGTAAAAAAATGTTTACATGTGAACATTGAAACACAATGGAACAGTATGGAAATGAAAGCCTTGGGATTAAGGCTCCTGGCTAATAATTGAGGGTATCATAAGTGCAGGTCACTGGTCAGAGAGACATTTCATATATCCTCTATTCATGCCCCACAATACAGGTTTAATGAGGTCAATCACAATGTCTCGGTGCAGGAGATATAAATGAGATTTTGAAACAGACTGGCAGATCAAAAGCGAAAGCAAATTGGAGAGGGAACAATAAAGAATAAAAAGGAAGTCAGAAAGAAAATAAAAAAATTCAAATTGCAGGAATTTCATTGAACACAAAAAAATAAAAAATTGAAAGGGCAGCACATATGTTTTTTTGATTCACCAAAAAAAGAAAAAAAAAATCTCTGCAAAACTGCCCACTGTATAATTATCAAGACGTATGTGCTTTAGGATCATTTATTGGATCAATTTGCTCAATAATTTGTGATTTGGAAGAATATATGGTGTGTTTGTGTTTGTGTATCTCAAACTGTAGGGAACGGCACCAAAAAGAGTAGAAAATGTGAATATGTGTAAATATTCACATATATGAATATTTATATAATAATAATAATTTTGAAAACTGATCAACAAATAAAGAGATCTGTTTAAATAGTATATAATATTACAAACAACTTCTAATGCAAATAAATTATTTTTCTTTGTATTCTTCAACTTTGTATTCATCAAAGAATCCTGAAGAAAATTCTGAAGGATCATGTGACACTGAAGACTGGAGTAATGGCTGCAGCTTTGACATCATAGCAATAAATAACATTTTAAAACAAAATATTAATAAAATAATATTTCATAATATTACATATATGATTTTTTTCTGTAATTTTGATCAATTAAATGAAGAATGTGCTTTTTCATTCCACTGCACTACTTTTCCATTATTTATCTATGTGAACATGCTAGACAGACTTGTTTGCCTGATGCACTTGAATCTTTTGGGTCTCACAGTGTGTCTATTATTTGTAAAAACGTTTTTTATTTCTATAAATCATTTCAAGTAAAAATAACTTTTTCTCTGGCCCCCTGAGGAGTATAAGAGACTTTATTTACATTGGTAATTAACAGTGTAAGACTGATTTCACTCACTCGTATGGGTCGCTGGGGTCTGGTCCTTGTAGTTCAGATGGGATGGGAATGCGTTTATAGTACATCTCCCAGTCAAAGGCTCCCCTCATGGCGTCCCCCGCCTGTGCCTCGTATCCAAAGTGGTTATGGTCAATCACGTCTATCATGGGACACACAATGGTTTTGGGGTTCTGTGCGATCTGGTCTGCAGGCAGAGGGCAAGGAGAGAAAAGGAGAAGAAAAGTTAGGTAAAGCTAGAAATCTTCCCTTTCCGTCTCTTCACAAACACTGCGTGGAGAAGAGGAGGAGAGGAAAGAAAAGAAAGGGGAGGCAGCGCCTCTCAGGAGTCTCCCTCCTCTCCTGGATCACTTGCTCTCCTTCGCTCTGCTTGGCTGAGTGTGGTGACCCTGTGAAATTTAAAGCCGCCACAGCCGCCCGGCGATTAGAAACAATTACAGCGCTTCAAAGTAGGTTTGCTCCACGGAGGGCCGAGCAGAAAGGACCCTCGGCCCTTAACTCTATCTCTGTCAGTCAGCAGCCGCTAAGCCGTCCCAGATCTGTCACCCACACTCTCCCTCAACCCCACTGCACTACTGGACCATGGAGATCACAGAGAGAAAGCAAAAGAGAGGGAACAGACCTGGAACATGGGCTTAAAAACACAACACCACACACCTTAAACAAATACATCATGAAGATTAAACTCAAGAGCTGTCTCTGTCTGTCTGAAACTGAGGCTGCAGTGACCATTGCAAGACTCAGTGCTTTAGTCATACTCACAATGATAATTGCTGATGAATGATCATTTTGTTTTAGAAAATGAAGTCTCTTAAAACACACTTTACTAGACTTTTATGAACTTGGTTTTTATCCAAGGCAACTTACATTGCATACAAATGAGATATTTTATGAGTCTATGCATTATTTAGGAATAAAACCTGACTTTGGCATTGCTATAGCACTATGCTTTGCTGTTTGAGCTGTATGATTTATTGATTGATTGATATACATTTTTATTCAGCATGGCTGCATTAAATTTATGAAAAATGACAGTAAGGATATTTGTATTTCTCTTCCAAACAACATTTTTTTTTCTATTCATCAAAGAATCCTCAAATAGCACAACTGTTTTCAACAATAATTACAAGAAATGTTTCTTGAGCACCAATTCAGCATATTAGAACGATTTCTTTTTTCCCCCTGAAAGTAATGAAAATTCCCACCACAGCGTAATTTCCACCACAGCTAAAATTATGCGTTAATTAACATTCTTTGATGGAAATTACACTTTTGTCTTGCTAATAGCAATTTAAAAAAGTGTCTTAAATACCTAATATTTTCATGCATTTTGAATAATTCAACAAAATTATGCAGCCTGAATGGAAAAAGTTTTACACTAAAAATAAAAAAAAATAGTTCTCTATATTTTCACACATCATGTCTTGTTTCATCTCAAGCTCTTCACTGACACTTCACACTTTCATATTTCCTGAAAAACTGATATTTTATATTTTTACACAATAAATATATATATATATATTATGAATTGTCATAGTTTAAGATTTAAAGTCTAAGGGCCAGATTTACTAAACACTGCAAATTAGCGCCAACACGCAATTCCAAACCAGGGAAATCTCTGTGGGTGATTTACTGACAATGCGCAAATTAAAGAACACAGGCGCAACATCTCATTTACATATCGATCAATGCAATATACCAAGTGCAGCGCAAATTAGCATAGTTGCAAATTAGCAGAGCTGATGCTCATCAGGTGCGGGTGATCTACTTACAACACAGGCACAAAATAGTTTAAGACATGCTTTTTTTGGGTGGTAAATAATGGCGCAAATACCAGTAATTTGACGAGCGCAAACATTAGTAAATCGCGTTGCGTGATTCATTTTAATACTCTCCTCCCATAAATTTTGCGTCTGAAAGAGAAACTCCTACAAATGCATATTCAATAAGGTCAGGCGCAAAAATAACTGTGTCCACCCAAAAAAAGCACGCCTTTTCAGCGCTAAATCTTCACTGCGCATCTTTAGTAAATCCTGAGAGTACTATTTTAACGCCAGAAGACTACCGCCTAAGTGTGGGAGAAGGGTTATAGTAAAATCAATATGCAAAAGGCATTTGAAAAGCAGCAAAAATAAATGTTGAAATTATGGTAAAACTTTTCCAAGACCCTTTTAAAGTGATCATCATATAACACAAATTCAACAAGTTGGAATAAGGTGTATGTAGGTTGTATGTTTTTTGAATACTAGTCATCAACCTCCACAAACATCCAGCATCCATCCATATGATGTGACGGCAACCAAAACAATGTCCTCTCCACTGATAACTGGTGTGTGGTCAGAACAATTTAGCCAGTTCTTAGGAGGTCTCCCATCCAGATACTAGTTAGGCTCAACTGGGCTTAGTATTAGTGGATAGCCAGTCAAGAGCTGTGGGGCTATAATCTGTTGGCTTTCTCCTGCAGCAGACAATTTTCTGTGCTTTTTCTATTGTTGTATAGTGAATACAAGCAATTCTGTTAGTATACCGGTAGCTTAACTACAACTAAGCACAAATTACAAGAATACACATGTATTGCAGTGCAATGCTACAAATAGCTGTTATGATTACATGAAGAATTTACTGTTGGCTTTGTGTCATTAGTTAGGATAGAGGACGTTTTCTGTCGAGAGCTGTTGGCTTTGCATTTGTTTATGTGTGTGTGTGTCAGTTCAAGAACAGGCTTTCCTAAACAGCTACCGCACAAACAACCACCTGCGTTCTCCTGCCAACACTCACATATCATGCCTTTGTTTTCTCTCTGGCACCGAGTATCCACTTTCCTACCATAAGAACCCGCTCTGCTGTGGCGCTTACTGGGGCTGAATCCTTTGTTTGATTCTTTATCCTGTTGTAGAAGTCTAATGTGAAAACCAAGGACTCCATCTGCCGTCTGCCCAGTTGACGAAGACAAATGAAGAAGAATTTAGAGGAAGACTAAGGAGAGATTTCGGAATTAGATTGGACTGATTTCTGTAAGAGTAGCAAAACAGCATCAAACCAGACAGACCAGACTGCACATTGTAACAACATTTCAGTGCATTTCTAAAACAATTTGAAGACAAAGGACACAAAGATCACACTTAGGAGGACACAATTCCGGCACAAAGTAATTTCAGTTGTCCTGGAGATGCTGGATTTTTCTATAGAAGACATAAGCTCTATTCAAAGGGGAATAATTTTCTCTGAGGAGGTCAGCTTAATTTCTGTTTCTCAGACATACTTTATGAGTATGAATCACACATGCTTGTGCATTTTCACACAACCTTAGTAAAAATTACAGAGGAAAATACTGTTTTTCAGTGGTCCTCTGATACAATGTAATACTGTCTGGATAGGAATGTATGTGATGGCTCATTTTCACATGAATGCTTCTCCTCATTTATTTTGACTGTCGTTGAATCCTGTAGCTAAAGCTAAATTTCACGTTGCGCTGTCTGGTGCACCTTTATTACAACTTTCTAGATAACAGTTGGTGGCACAAGTGCTGTTGGCATGCCATCTGACATAAAACGATAATTAAATGAATAAGGAGAGCAGGGAAAACCGCCATTGTCAGAGTCAGCCATTTAAAAAAAAATTTCTTCCCTTAACTGATTTCTTTTAAATAGGGCTGCATTTATTTAATCAAAACACAGTAAAAACAATCATATTTTGTATTATTATTACAATTTAAAATAAGTGTTTTATATTATATATTTTAAAAGGTTAAAAATGTAGTCCTGTGTTGCAAAGCTGAATTTTCAGCAGTCATTACTCCAGTCTCTAGTATCACATGATCTTGCAGAAATCTAATATTATAATCTAATTCTAATATGCTGATTTGCTGCTCAAGACACATTTTTTAATATTATCAATTAAAAAAAAATTGGGTAACACTTTGAAATGCTTGATCTCATGGTAACAGGGACTTCTGTTATTGGCAGAATCAAGGAGGACTTCTCTTTTACAATTATGAGTAATGTAGTTTTTCCACCAGAAGTTCTTTTCCTAAATTTATCTTTAATGACACTGAACTCACACAGCCTTGTGGCTTCGACAGAGGCACATATTATTGAGTAACACTCTCAGATCTCCCAAATGTTTATTTTTTATTTAAAAAAAAAATCTCTATAGGAAGACATTAATGAGATTTTTACTCCCAGAACCAAGCTACTGTATGCCATAATTGCTGGAGAGTTCTTGATAAAACATAAAGTACCATTTGTGCTTGGGCAAAAGTTTGTTTCCTTTGGTCATTCCATTTTAAAGGCATGAAACCTAGGCGTATCTGGCCAAACATCATTTATAAATAGTCTGATTGCATCCTATCTATCAAGCAATGGTCAGATGAGAAGACTGGTGGAGCCCAGTCCTTCACATTACAGATCAGAGCTCTGTTTCAAACAGCCTGCGACACAGTACCTGCCGTGCGCTTGTGCATCAGCTCCACTCTAATCATACATGCCAGGCCGCATCCCAGCATGCCTCTCAAAGGCCATACACAGCTCACTGTAACCAATTAGAACTCGCCGTGCTGTGCCAACAATCTCTGGGATGACCGCCTGATGTTCAGCCCAGCAAAAAAAACAAAAAACGACAGATCAAGCCTACTAACTAAAAACCAAGCGTGCATCAGATCAATAAGCATCGATATGTGCAAAACATTTGCTGAAGTAGACATTTTAAAACCTCTTATAACAGGGTCATGCTCATCTAAAGCCGTCTGGATTTGCAATGCTCATGTGGCGCAGCGGGATACGCTATAGATTCTATCCTCAATGAGTCTGAAAACAAGCCACAGACAAGAAACAAGGAGATGGAGGATTTTAGTTTTTTTTTAATCAACCGACTGCAGGGGGAAAGACTTTGGACGGGAAAAACCAATTGAATTTTGAAATTGCTAGATTCAAAAGAGAAAGATAAGCACAAAGAACATTCTGTGGGATTTTCAGTGGCTTGTGTTTTCTCACAGTGATAAAAAACAGAGAAATCTGTGGCTACGTGCTGCCGCCAGGGTAGGCAGTTTTTTATCTGGACTCACCGAGCAGGGGCGGCAGCCAGTTGATGTTGGCTTCACAGTGAGAATCCAGGAAAGTAAGGACTTCTCCTCTAGCCACCGATGCTCCCAGCAGCCGTGTGCGGATCAGACCCTCTCGCTTCTTGGTGCGCACGATACGGACCTTAGGAAATCTGGACATGTACTCCTCCAGATGCACCCTCAGGTGCTCTGAAAAAGTGGCAGAGGAAAAAAAGACAGAGATTACTAGAAAGAATGCACCGGGAAAAAAGGAAATGACATAAGTCTAGGCTTGTGTTCAGTTAAAGGAAAAAGGAGGGAGATTGATTGTGTGTTGCGGTGCAGTGGTGCGGTAATTTAATCTCAGAATTGTTTCTCTATTCTCGTGGCCCCATTCAAGGGCATTAATGTTTAACACCCCATAAGATTCCTCCATTGTTAACACTTAAATTAATTGCTGAATGTCTTAGTTTCTAGAATATTAATCAGAACAAACAGACCCAATGTTAATTCTTTGGCTAAACTTAATTCAATTGCAGTTGTTCTACATGTTGGAAATGAGTTTTCATAACCAAAAATTACAATGAAGGCTCGACTCAAACACTTTGCGCAATGCAAGTAAAGAAACTTAGTTGATTGAACAAGTACCAATAATAGTAGATGTGAGTAATTCAAACGTTTTCAGGTAAGTTACAGCGAACATTAAACTCTAAAATGTCTCCCTGTTTTTTTTTCATTCAAAAACACAAAATAATATTTAATTTATTCTTCTGCTCCAGTCAGATGCAAAGCATCATGGGATCTAGAACTCCACTGCCCTGTTTCAGTCAATGCAATAAAAATGATTCATGTAGTCACACAAATGGATTAAGTAAATTTCCATTTTACAAAACTGAACATAGTGAAATTATGACAAAATGCTCAAGAATTGCTACATTAGCTCATTAAATTTATATATCTTTTATGCCCAACACTGCTACACTTGGAAATCAGCTTTCAATGCAATGTTTTTCAGCCAATATGGATGCACACACATCTTTAATTATGTGAATGAGGTAAACACAAATGAAAAGCGAAACAGATGGAAAAAGTAGATTTTCTCAGTGTTAGTCAGGGAGTGGGTAATGTATTTGACCCCTTTCAGTGACAGCACAAAGAAACAGCAAAGGCAGTCATTTCAAAAGGAAAAAAAATGGAGGGAAGTCTTATCTTTCCACACATTACTGTTTGTTCATTTTCAGAAGCAGCAGGAGTTTGCTGCAGCTTGTCGACCGTTTGCATATTATTCAAATACAAAGCATTAATACCTACACAAACTCAATCACCACTTCCCAGCTGCTGTGTCTGTGCATGAGTGTGTGCGTGTGTCCATGTGACTTTGTGTGATTAGATGCTTTGGAGGTACCAAATACATGGGCTTTGGATTACCACCAATAACATAAATCCATTAGGTACAGCAGCCATGTGTTGATGGAAGGTTTGAACTGGAAGGACCGGTGAATTTCTTCATTACATATGAAAGCTGTGAAGCAGGCATCAATAAAGTTATGCACATGAAAAGAGTCACGCTTTGACTGAAAGGTTTGTGTGCTATGTTTGACTTCAAGAAGGAATCGTTCATACATTTAAAAACCTCTAAAGTTTTCACATTAAAGATGCTATAATGGTTCTTCGTGCTTCATGAATCCTGAAAGAGATGTCTTCAAATCAAAACACTACATTTTTTTTCAAAGCACACAAACAATGTTTGACAAAATGCATCTATAAACAGCTGATATACATCCACAACAGCTGTGGTGTTCCTAATAGGGATGAGCATGAGCACTTGAGAACTAGAGTACTCAGAAATGACAGTAATGATCTGTAATTACTTTCTTTTTTTCATCCAATTATATACAAACACATCAAAAATAGTTTTCTATTTAATAGTTTCAGTTACTTACAGTGCATGCATAATTTCTAAGCCAATGAGCATTTCATATAATTTGTATTTATAATGTGCTTGAAAAAATAAGATCAGAATATCAACTTGCCTAATAATTATGCAATTCTGTAGGCTTGAAATGCAGAAGGAATGTATGTAAGCCATAATTTACACTGAAACCTAATGGTGTGTGCACACCAAAAGAGAAGCGAATATTTGTATTACGTTACATGCTCTTTTTCCTGCCACTCGCATTAATAAAAACATAATAATGCTGTCTTCCATTTTCTGATACAATCGGACATGTAAAATTGGACATGTCAATAAGCTCTTCGCTGATTGGCTTGCGTGACAATACGTCATGTGAATTTCTCGCTCAAGTTGACATTTTTCAACTTGCATTGAAGATGCGATTGAGACGAATATCGTGTGTTTGCAGCAATCGCGATGCCCAATTTGTGTCATTCACTTTGCCTGGTGTGAATTTGCGTCCTTGCATTGACTTTGTATGTAATCTACTCACACAAATAATTCAATTCACTTTTGGTGTGCACACACGATAACTCTACAGAGCTTTGAAAATATTGCAACAACATTGTCTCAACCAATTGCGTGAGTTTGGGGTGGGCTGTTTATCTAAACCAGTAGCAATATGCAGGAGTGTTTAGGAAACCTGTATGACAACAATCATTAATTTTATTTCAATTTTGAAAATGTTAATCGATACATTTAATTTAGAAAATAAGTAGCACAGTGATCTGATGTTTTTCCCTTTTGTTTTTAAGGGAGAATTTATTTAACAATAAACCCATGTGACATGATATTTACACGTATGATGTCTATACACCTCCGGTAAACTCCAAAAAAGACCCATTGTGTCAGAAATGCAGCACTGACATATTTATTTTTAATATGGCACTGAAAAGATTGGCAACTTAATGACAGTAGCACTTCAGACCCTCAGAGAGTTTCTGGTTTGTGTACAGAGAGCTCACTGCAGGCCCCCAATGCAATTATAAACAACCCAAACAGAGCAGGACATCTGTGATGAAAAATAAAAGAGTATATTAGCCGATGGGGAGACAGTATGTGGGGCGTTCATCTGGTGGACGTCTAACAGCAATGTGTGTGTGTGTGTGCATGCGTGCTTGTTTCTCTTGTTCAGTTCTTTCAGGCCAGAGGCCAAACTCACTTCAGGGAACCTCCAGCTGCATCCTCACTGTCTACTAAACTCCGACAAAGTCACCTGCCAGCGCAAAAGTTGCATTCAAACCTTTCTTTTTGTTGCTTTCCTTCTCGCTCTCTCTGTTCTTCTCAACTCCCAGGGTGTCTGGCCTTCAAATAAATGGCCCCAATAAAAGTGACAGCCTCAATATGAGTTGCCACTGTACTCTGATCCCACTGAGCTGAGGTGGGGAGGAGACTCGCAAAACTTTTCCAGGCTGCTGTTTTAGTGTAAGTGGCTCACAGAAGCGAAAGTGTCGGGTGGGTTTTCTCTCTCTCTTTTTCCATGTCCTACGAGCGCTTGATTAAACGAGGTCATAAATCATTGGTGCTGATGTGTGGCAGGCCGAGCGGTGGGGAAGGAAGTGACAAATAAACAGTTATGTGGAAAAGGCAAAGTTTCGTATCCCGCTGGCATATGGCTGACAAGTCATGATGAAGGCCAGGCGCATTCTCTGCTTTGATGGTTTGCAGACAGACCTCTCTGGGCCACTACCTTCCCAACCTGGGTGGAAAATTTCATTTTTCTCTTTCCCTGGTGGTCTGTCATTAAGACAGATGGTCGAGAACCACTTGCACCGTTCAAGGTTTTGATCGTTTTTGAGACAGAAGCACATCTTCCCGCACTGTACCCTTCAAATCACATTCAAATCAACACTGGTGAGATGTGAGACTCTCTGAACAGTGCTTCATTAGAGCTTGTTTCTTTGATACAAGAGCTACGGAGGGGCTAAAATTACCACTGTCTCTGCAATTCAGACTTAATGAGCCAGAGATTCACACCAATGAATCACTTGCTTTAATTGTTGCTGCGTTACTGCATGAACTCACTCAGAACCATATTGTTTTACTGGTGCGGTTGGTAATAGGAAGACAAAAGAATATCCCCTATTATTAGCTGAGAGGCATAAAAGATAATAATTGCAGCTCTGACCATATAGTGCCCTTTGGTATCCTTTTTTTTTGCAAACTATCAAAGGACACTGATCATTAATGTGAGTTTCTAAGGTTATTTGGGGGTGAGGGGGTTGGCATAATAAAAAAAAGAAAAAAAGTAGCACACAGAATATCTAATAGGGTCAGGACACACAATTGAGCCACACATACATACAAACAAAGAACAATGTGAAAATTTGCTTTTCAAAGACCTCACAAGAGTTCAAATTCTGAAGTTAATTAGGAACATAAATATGCAAGCTTGTACAACAAAAACAGCTGGATGCAAAAGACGTTGTGTTTGTCTGTGGATGTTTTTGTGTTATGTGCAATTACAGACACTGTAGAAATGCTGCTGAGAAACTAATATAGGATTTATTGGAATTAATAATATTTATTCTACACTGAAGCAGATTTCTTTTGCTTCAGAATGCACTACGTTAAAAAAATATTTAAAAAAAATTAAGAAATCATTCCAATTCAAAATCAGTTTCTACTGTATTTTAGCCAAATAAATGCAGCTTTGGTGAACATAAGAGACACTTTTCAAAAACATGAAAAAAATTTTGCTGACCCCAAACTTAAAGGGATAGTTCACCCAAAAATCTTTATGTACTCACCATAAAGTTGTTTCAACCCTGTAAAAGTTTAAAAATTGATGGTCCCTATTGACTTCCATAGTATTTTTTCCATACTATGGAAGTCAATGGGGACCATCAATTGTTTGGTTACCCACTCTCTTCAAAGTATATCTTCTTTTGAGTTCATTAGTATATGTAATTTCCTTCACTTAAAGAGCAGGTCATATGCTTTTTTAAAGTGTCCTAATATTGTGTTGGAGTCCCCTACAACAGATTTAAATGCATCTAAGGTCAGAAAACACTGTAAATTTCCCAGAATATACATTTATACATAGAGTCATTTGTCCATGATTTCGAAATGGTTTGTTAGATTCAGTTCTGAGCAAAAGGTCTGTAAAACCCTCCCTTCCATAAGCCTACTCTGCTCTGATTGGTCAGCTGGCCAAGCCTGTTGTGATTGGCACAAAGAGGAGCGCTTGAGCAAGTTAGCGAGAGCTACCATCTGTGTTGCCAAGTCTGCGGTTATTTTTGATGTCGTGGGTTGTAGCGACCCCAATAATGTCATATTTAGGTACTGGAATGCAAATTTACCAGGGGAACCCCGACTGAAAGCGTGTATTTTACACCCCAGAATGCAATTTTTAAAGGGGGACCACCCTCGAAACATGATTGTTTTGAGTAGCAATTGGGTGGGTTTTGTTGTGACAACCTGGCAACCCTAGCATGCACCTTTACATAAAACAATAATATAGTGCTCCAAGTTCCAGTTCTTAAAATAATGACATAAAAACATTTTGTTTAACACTTATGCAAGCGAATCGTGCCCGCAGCTAAAGTTTAGCTGCTAAACTGTAAACACTATCAAAACAATAATGGTGGATAGGTTAACCGAGTGCTAACGTGACTAACTGATGAAACAATACAGTTTGAAAACCAAAATATTCCCAGGGAACACACATACTGGTAAAAAATTTATAGCCTGAATGCACTGTAAGTCGCTTTGGATAAAAGCGTCTGCTAAATGCATAAATTATTATTATTAATTAATTAATTAAAATATGTCTACTGTAATGTCTGAAGAATGACAGACAAAAGATGCTCCGTGTCTTAACCTTTAATTATAACGCAGAACAGCTGTATCACATGCGCACCAACAGCACTTTCACAATGATTATAAAGTCTGTGCGCTACACTACATTCTTTATTATTAAACGAAGTAATTAGAACAACGACAGTCTACATTAATCGACACATTCTTAGGAAATAGTGGGTGCACAGCGAATTATCATTAAATTATCAGTATTATTTCAGTAAAACAGTAATATCGTGCTTTACCTGGAAACCTAAAGCTGCACTATAGGTATACATCACATATTAGCACAAAAAAAAACTAGATATTTTGAGCACTCAATTGAAAATGTTCACATAACGTATCAATTGTACTTATAGGTTGTGGTTCGGAGACGCTTGTTGGTCCAAATAAAGAAGATTAGAAGCCAACGAAGATAAAAGGCAAGATTAGAGAAGCAGTCCTCGGTAAAATGTCGAGCACAACAAAAGGTTAGAATTGTATTGCTGTGGTATAGTGGAACACAGCATCTTCTCGACACAGAGAGTGTTCGTATTTCGTGGGCAGGTGGGGATTATGCTAATGTGTTACCCAGTGATGTAGATCGGTAACAGGCAGACGATTCAAAAACATAACGACTCGTTAAGGCGATTCTGAGTCGACTCTTTCTTTTGAGAGACAATGATATAGCAAAAGATAAAAACCCATATGACCTGCTCTTTAAGATTTAATTAATTTACATTGCACTTATCCAAGACCTCCAAGACCT
>NW_015639867.1:845371-854900 GCF_001515625.1 Sinocyclocheilus rhinocerous
AATATCTTTATTTATCATGCACTTTTTTGATTAACAACTTTGCAGACTGTTTACATTGAAGGATAGCTACCTTACAAACTGCAAAAGATATATTTTTCGAAAACCCATATGACCTGCTCTTTAAGATTTAATTAATTTACATTGCACTTATCCAAGACCTGCAAAATCCTGCAAATCAATCAGTTACTCTAAGATAAACAAGTGCCCTACTTCCGACGTGATACATCACTGGGTTATCTATCTTGGCATGTTGCATCACTCACCAAGTATTTCTTCCTCACTAGCTTTGATTTAGCTAGTGCAGGCTTGCTGTAATGGACTCATTACAGTGAATGAATTAGCTGTTTTGTCTCGGCATGCGTGTCGTTGGGCTCCAATAATGCTGCTTACATTGTAGTCAGGATTCGTCTGTGGCCCCCAGAGAACAGGCACAGAGAATAAAACATCTGCTAAGCACAGGCACCTTGAGCGCTCCGTTGCCACTGCCTTTATTCATAATATACTGTGTGTTTTTGAAGCCTGCCGTCCAATTTATTACATTGACGCTGTAAGGAGGAGCAGAAAATGAGGCCTGCGCAGGAAACCTAAAGGGATCCTGAACATAGAACAAGGGAAATGTCTAACAATGCTTGACAATGTGGCAAATGACTTTGTTGTAGCAATAAGCCTGTCTCAAATGCCGGGAGACACATGTTTCGTTCAGAGTGTGGTCATCAAAGCACCAAAAAAAGTCTGTTAAGCTTTCATAATTCAACAAGCTAACAGACAAACAATAACAACAACAACAACAAAACAATTTCAAGACAACTTTTAAATGTTGTTCCTCTCTGCAACACTTGGCATAAACCTCTTTAGATTGCCTTCAAGATGCTGCTAGCTAATTAAAATGTGAGTCTAACCTCAATTAAAATCGAAATTGGTATTGAACACAAAGTGAACAAGATTCACAATATAATTTGTTCCAGGATTGTTTTTCCATCAACTTGAGGACCATCAAAAAGGTTTTTAGTTTCACTTTTAAAAAAACTCATTATGTACCAGACAGTGTTATTTTGACACCGTTTAGTCACTGTTTTTGTCTTTTCATAAAAAAAAAAAAAAATCCTTAAAATATAGACAATATTTTATCATGTTTCATCAACTAATTTGTCAATGTTACTAAAATGGCATTCGATTTCAGTCAATGAGAATAATGTTACAGTTTGACGAGCAATTCCTAACATTATTGACAATGACTGGATTATCTGAAACAATCATGCACTTTCTAGATTTCACTTCTTCAAATAACATTGTTAGTGTATTATTAATATCTTTTAGTCTAAGTTTTCTTGTCATCATCAGCAGTATGTTTTAATAGAACGGTTCAATTACCGTCATGATGTGCATTTTTGTCTCGTCTTCATTATCGCTGAAAAAAATCTAAAGACTTCATTAACAAGCGTTTTTGTCAGTAATTTCATTGATAAGATTAAAGAGATAGTTCACCCACAAATGAAAAATCGCAGTCCTGGTAATCCAAACCTTTCTTTCTTCAGTGGAAGACAACAGGAGACGTTCTGAATGATGAGGAATTTAATTTTTGGTTACGCTGGTAACATTACCAAATAATAGGCAAAATACTGCAGTACACATTTGCTAACAATAAACATACATTTTCTATTGAACATTCAACACAATCAATTCTAGAGTATGAAAGGACGAGGTCTTTGAGGGTATAATTACAACCAAACCTCTACTCGGTGGCAAGAATATTATCTGTCACTAAAGGAAAGGTCTTTCATGCAACATTAAACATCTCAAATGGAGGAGGAGGGAAATAAAAAGTAGTTTTATTATTCTTTCTGTATTCCTCTCCCTGCTGAACACGAGTCAGAGACTCCGGGAAACAGAAGACCTCGGAGGTGAAAGGCTTATGTTGGGTTTTAAGGTTAAAGAGAGACATTCACAACAGTCTGCTGTCTAGAGGATTCAACACAAGATTACAGGATTCTGGGTTGAGTAGGCGGCATATTCTGTTTAGGTACATGTCTACTGTTTCAGAATAGGCTGTTTTCTTCTCTTACCATTTTTAATGAATTTCAAAGTCAAACTTCTCAAAATTTAACGCTGAGATTTATTAACCCATTAAAATAAACGAAAAAAGGACAAGTGAACTGACCATAGATTCTCAGCGGAAGTAGAGGGATTGTGTGGGCGATCGCAGTTAAAGATGGGGTATGTACTGATGTGCGAGGACAGCAATTGATATTCCTCTGACAAAGTTTGCTGCGTAGGGTGTATGATAATTCATTCGGCTTGTGTTTCAGACAACAGTTGCTATAGCCTAAGAACAAAGACCCGGCCTGGATCCTATTGATCTGCCAACTTTGTTTGCCTGTGGACTAGAGAAGCAGGAATAACTGTCAAGGCAAAGAGAGGTGTGACTTCTCCATTGTGATGACCAGCACCCTCTCTGCCACAGCCGTCCAATCAAAGGCCAGGTGGGTAATTGGCCAGGCTATTGTAGGTGAGGCTAGACAGCGGCGGTGGGAAACCGAGAGGTGAAGCCCCTCCATTAGCCTCCCTCCAGTCTTCTCATAGAGCCCACATCACAGCGTCCGTTTGTTTATCGCTGAGGCGGAAATGCGGCCTCGCTCTGGACGCGGCAGGAAAGCACGCGCCTGCAATGGTCCCTCATTAATGGAGAGGCTGCCTCCACACGAGGCAGGTTTTGTTTGAAAGATTCACCGGTCGCTCAATGCGGCTCTATTAAAAGAGACAAGGTCATGCATCTCGGTGTGGAGCGGAAAGCATGTCAAGCAACAATGAAGCACTACACACGCTGGTTACTAGCCAAACAACCCACTCCCCATTCTCTGCGGTGAATACACGGAGAGCGAGACACACGTAAACTAGAATTAATGTCACTCTGCCTATTAGTATTGTGCATGTTTGAAAGAAAACCAAACAATGACATTTATTCTTCATTTTTTTTGTAACATCAAGGACAAACAGTAGCTATTCTTTCATCAGCACAAACTTGAGTATCTAGATGGAACATTTCCAAAAAAATATTTGTCATATTCTTGTGATGACCCTCAAAGAAACCTGTAATGCAACTATAAGAGGTTTTTCTAAAACCTAGCTTAAAACACATTTAAAAATACCTTTAGGTTTCAAAAAACTGTTTGTATAAATCTAGTGGCTCTAAAAATGTCAAAAAGTTTTTTAAACAAACCAAAACAGCTTTTTTAAATCTATTTAATCACGGATTATTCAAAAATAGTTTTTGGGGAGTCAGACCACATGGCATTTCACAACCTAAATGAACCTTGACCTGTCATAGAAACTTTAAATTATACAATATTTTAAGAGACTTTCTACTAGGGCTGTGCGATTAATCGAAATCGTCATAAAATCGCGATTTGAGCATGCGCGATTTCTAAATCGCTTTACAACACGATTTTCCACGCCCCCGACCTCCCGCAGTATGCTATCCGAACCAATCAGAATACAGCGCGCCTAAATGGAGCACGAGAACAGAACAGATACAAACGGACATACAAACGTAACGCCAGGTTCACACACTCCGTCTGAGGTGCGTATTTTGTCTGCGCTCATGTTAACGGATCAGAGCGTTCACACTGCATGCGATTGCGGTCCGGCAGTGCGCTCCAGGAGCAGTGCGTCTGCAGCAGTCATGCTGCGATCGTTTCCACACGGAATCTATTTCTGCTGTGCTGCACGCGCTGAATTAAAGTGACAGCGTATTATTCGCGGTAAAAATTATGGTGGTAGTTAAACAAAGTTCTATTTATTGAGTTTAAACGTGAATGTCTATGAAAGGTTGTATTACTGTACTGTGATAAAAGAGAATCAATGTCTGTTCTAGAGACATCTTCTTGATAAAACTCTAATTGGTTTTCTTTTGGAAATATGTTTCAAATTCACACTGAATGCATTTATGACTGTAAAGCATGTCTGTGTGTGTCAAAATCGTGATTAAAATCGAAATCGCAAAATTGATCAAAGAAATCGTGATAGGTTTTATTTGTCCATATCGCACAGCCCTACTTTCTACACATTAGGGTCCTCTCTGTGATACTATTTCCAGTTTTGTGTTTTTCCCCTGCATGTTTGTGCATGTTTTTTTTTCCCACCACATGACTTTGCAACTAACATTCACATGGCATTAATAAGAAAAAAAGAGAGATAATTTAACCTGAAATAGACTCAAACCTAATACAACATTGCACGTACTGCCAAGTTTCCAAGTGCTGGCAATCCAATGAAGCAGAACAGGTTTGGGCCTGGCCTGTTCTTGGATGGGAGACCCCCTGCATGCTGATGGAAATGGTGTTAGTGGGACCAGCAGGGGGCATTCACTCATTCAATGCTTGGAGTTCAGAATGTTTCAGAGCTGTGAAAAGTTGTGGCTCTTATTATGGGATGTGAGTTCTGATCAGTGCTTTTTTTTTTATTCCACTGGCAATTTTTTTGTAACTTATTTTAAACTCAAGCTTTATTAAATTTATTGAGCTTTATTTTAAAAAAGGACGATTATTGTTACTGATTATTGATTTTTTTGGCTAAGGCAAAACAACATAAAAAGTGCATTTCTGCCATCTGACAGACTGGCGTGTACAGTGGAGCTAAGGCAGACAATGCAATTTAACTATAAAACTGATTAAATATTGGGTTGTTTTTTCCACCAAAAGCTGAATACATGTTAAATGTTTAGCAAGCTACATTTTTTATTTTATTTGTATTTTTTGGCTGACAGTCCTGCATCATTAAGAATACATATGTTTTCTTAATACAATGTATTGCAATTGTATTGTAATTCTCACAAACAGATATTCAATAAATTATGCCCTTTTATGTTCAACAGAAAAAAATCTCAAAAGGGTTTGGAATAACATCAGTTTAATAAATAATGAGAGTATTTTCATTCTTTGGATGAACTATTCATTTAAAATTGTATGAATGTTATTGCATAAGATAACAAAATATCAAACCAAGTGGCATTTATTTTGAATCGAGCACAAGCACAAATTCCATCAAAATATTTAACAGAAGTTTAAGTTAGTTCTGAGAAAACAGCCACTATGATATTTTAACAACATTTTTAAGTTTGTGATAAATGGCAAAATATTTTTGAGGGCCAGTGTTTGTAAAGCCGTATGAGTGCCAACCAAAGTGTGAAGCAAAGGTAATTCCTTTAAAAAAGGTAAAAGGACAAATAAAGTATTTGTTTTCTTTTTATATTTGTTTTCTTTTTATTTACTATACAATTAACAAAAGCAAAAAAAGGACTCTAACACTAGCTTGCTCTATTCTTTTTCTATTCTATCGGTTTTCTTTTTATTTATTATATAATCTAAAAAAAAAAACTTGCTACGTGTACTGCATTAATCTAACTGAGACGTGTTATAGCACTTGCGTATCATTGCTCTTTTGTTGATTTTGATTGGTTCCATTGTCCTCATTTGTAAGTCGCTTGTATATGTAATGCTGAAGGGTGTGGTAAATGTAAATCTAATTCATATCTTCAAAATTATGTCCCCCACCAAATTATGTATATATATATATATATATATATATATATATATAAATAGTGACCTACATGTCAGAAAAAAATGGTATACAATAGATCGGTTTGAAAATATATAGAATACTGATATGAAACCATGATAAGGCAGACATCTCATTGCGATTGGAGAAGTGAAAGTGCATCTCACTAGCAATCGGGAGGAGACGTTTAAAGCCCTATATGATCGGTTGGAGGATAATGACCTTGTGAATCTCACCCTTTACTAGTCTTTTGATTTGCACATCATGGTAAAACATTGGATTTATTCTGCCATATAAAGGCCTCTTAATGTCAGCAGAGCTCTATAATGGCATTTGTTAGATGGCAGTGAGTGCTGTTTGATGAACACTTATACATAGATGGGCAGTTATTAAACCTAGAGAAACATTCAATCAATGAACAGCCACAACAGTGCTTTTATTCAAGTCTTATATTGTGCACTTATGCAAATTAAGATTAATAAGTACACAGTGTGGCCTGTGACAGATTAATTTACTGTAAAAAAAATTAGGATAAATACAATTCTGAATAATTTGATTGGACACACATCCATTGATCTCAACCGCAAGAGATAAGAAGCATTTATTGCTTTCTTTTATAAGCTATGTCAATTTACTTTGCTATCAATGCTTACAATGCATGAATAGATGGTGCTTTGCATTTTAATCATTTATTTATTTATGTTTTTGTTTTTTTTTGCACTTAGCATTTTTCCCTGCAATCAGGGGATTTATTTTTGTATCTCAACCTACCTAGAACTTTATGTTCACTTTGTTTTATCTGGCATTATTGTGCCATTTACTGTTTGGTGTTTAAAACTTTAAAACTTTCATAAAAAAAAAAAAAAACAGGTACACTTACACCCCTAATGGGCACTTACACACTCCAGGTACCCTCCATTGCACTTCAATTCATCACATGTTTGATGAATACTTCTGTGCTAAATTCAATATTGAAAGCTTTTTCTTCCATTTTAATTATAAGACACTAGCGATGTCAAAGATCGGGAGGGTACAATGGAAACAGACACATAAACAAGCCGGGCCATTTTAACGGTAATTCATTTGAAATTATAAGTCATTTCATGTATTTGAAGCCTCAAAGCATCACGCAGACAGCTTGAGTGCACCCCATTATCTGTCCATTAAAAACAATCTGCTTTAGAATCGATTTTTCATTTGGGGAGATTCTGTTTGTTTGAAAAGGTGACGTCTCAGGCAAACAGCAATTTGCACAGTTTAGGCATTGTTGTGGCGGTGAGACACAGTAATGCGCACTGACAGGGCAATAAAACCAAATTACATGCCTTGTAGTGCAAATCACAGATTAGCTCAACACCATTTTACTAGGACAGTCATTTGATGGGATTTTTAGGTTATTCAGAGCAGAGGTTCTCAAATGATTTTTTCTTTTAAAAACCTAGAACAAAAGGTATCTCAATACAGAACCAAAATTGTTTTCAGAAGTTTTAAAACATGTTTTAAGTTTCTTCAAATCTATTTTTATATGCACATTATTATTATATTGTTATCATGTCCTTTTTGCAAATAAATCCACGTTTAATCTTTAATATAGTCTGGGTCATACTTTAATGATTATATTGTAAGTTGTGTATTATTCTTATTGATTATGTTTTAAAGTTTATTACTGTACTCTGAAAATTGACTTTGGCACTAAGAGAGTTTCAGAGATCCGTAACTTTAAACAAGCAACCAAACTTTAGGCACTAAATCGGTGCTCTACTTGTTTTGGAAAAGGTTTGTCTTGTCTATTTGATTTGGAAAGATCTGTTTCCTTGTAATTTTGCCCACAAGCAACTTGGAATTATGAAAGACAAAATCCTATTAGGCCGGTGCCATTCATTTAAAAAAAACTTCTGTAGAACTATTGATCTAAGTTTGTTAGCTCAGCGCTACTTATTCACTCCACCAGCAGAGGCTGAAGGCAGCAGCTCAAACTCCAGGCCTGGCATGCTTCACGGCAGCAGCTAATGTTCCTTCGCTACACGTTACTACAACAGTCTGCACAAAAAGTCTTCTGCGAACTCTCAGCTGAGAAATCCAGTGTACAGTAAATGAGAGCAGCTACCACCACTCCACGAGACAATAACCAGCACTGGATGCAGCATTGCACATCCAATAAAGTCCCTTGTCTTCAAGACAGACACAAAACAAACAGAAAATAAAGCAGCAATACGAATTCCACTGACAGAGCACCTTGAAATCCTATTGTTCCGCTCTGCTGATAAGCAAGCGCGGGATGAGCGCAAACATTAATTTTGGGCTTTCGAGTCCTGGAGACGGAGGATTACATAAAAGACTCAAATAGACCCTGAGAACAACGCTGTTGATATAAAAAAGCACAAAAAACATCAACAATGGAAAACAAGACATAAAGTCCAAATTCTGAGCAACAGGCCTTACTTATCTACAACCGAACAGGTTATATTTTAAAAAGGCTATTAAAAAGAAGTTCAATAATGGACTGTCTCTCTAAATAATGACTTAATTAGCAAGTTGCTCCACAGCCAAGCCAACAGATGGAGCTGGAACAGGACAAATAGAAGTCATCTGGAAAGCAGAATATAGAAAGCTGCAATCAGCACCTCCAAGAAAGCAGAACAAACCTTTGTTCTTCAGGCGAGAAGAGCTAAGCGGAAAGTCAAGTGATTTGGAGGAGGAGGCCGGGTCAGCAGAGAGTTGCCACGGCTGGGGTTAGTGCCAGAGTGCCTGACCTTTTAAAACTAGCCAAATATTCCCATAGAGACGGGTGCTGTGCTCCAGCGGTCGACAGTTTCCCCTTCCCCGAACACAGAGAGGATCAAGGGGGTGTGATGGACGTGCTAGAGAGGATCAATCTGTTTGTGAAAAACTTCCACAAACCATCGTCTTCACTCTGATGAGGGGTTGGAAGCCTGAACGTTTGTTAAATCATTAACAGCTGCATTCATCTTTCACTAATTACAGCATTATCATAAATGTATAAATGGTGCCTGGGTGACTATGCATAATGCAACAAAATGCAGACGGCAACAATAGATCTGAGAAAACATAACTAACTCCAATTTATGCTTCAAAGCAAGACCTTCCTTTTAAACAAACAACCCAAAATGAAAACAAAACACATCAATAAATAGTAAATGAATGTACTGTGCTATTGATAGTGTACTTGATGACAGTTGAAGCAGGTACATTCATCCACTTCACATTAAAGAATAACATGATAAAAGCATGGAAATAGTCATTATATTGACTCTTTGAGAGTTTCATATTCTGAAAAACCATAATGCTCTTCAATCAGCAACATTAACATTCATCAGTTGACTGTTGAAAGCACAGTAATGGCATGGTTTAGCAACGATGATATGTAATATGAAAACCTTTGTGCTTTATTTTAATCAGCAAAATTGCAATACTTGCTTAAAGCAATTTAAAGTACCTAAACATTAACACTATATATAACAGCAACTCGTACTCTGAAATGTATCATAGCAACACATTTGGCAGGAAAATATTAACGATTTGAATCTCAAAGCATGCAACATGTCAAGTAAAATGATCACTGACACCATTACAAACTCGAGTTCCAAGTAAGCATACAACCTATATTTTTTGATTCTGTACTCTGTGTGTGTGTATATATATATATATATATATATATATACCCAGTCGACACGTGAGATCATGCGATGATCACAGTGACATCGCGCATCTCAGAGCAACACACAAGTGTTTCATTACTGAATGATTCAGCATTTTTGAAAGAGTCAATGATTCAGTGAGCTATTCATAGTATATCACATGTATCACATAGTATATGTGAATAAACCATTAGGGAAGGTTGTGGCCTAATGGTTAGAGAGTCGGACTCGTAACCCAAAGGTTGCGGGTTCGAGTCTCATACCGGCAGGGATTGTAGGTGGGGTGAGTGAATGTACAGCGCTCTCTCCCACCTTCA
>NW_015639867.1:855001-880263 GCF_001515625.1 Sinocyclocheilus rhinocerous
TGGAGGCTAAGTATAAGTTTAGCACAGATATATTTTCACTCGCCGAACACTCTCTGACTAATCGCGCTTCAGAGTTTCACTCTCCGTCAAGCGATCTGTGCTATTTTTCAGTTCATCTGAATGGATGCGCAGCACACCTGTATTTGGCGTACCGTAAACTCTAGTGTAACGGCGCACGACTCGCCGTCGCTTTGTCTCACACACACAAATGATACTTGCTTATCATAATATCCTATTATAATGCTTGACTGACTGATGTTAAGAGTGTACTTTCAGATATTTTAAAAACTGTGCCGTTTTACAAACATTTATTATATAGTCTGGCGAGTAAACTAAAAAATTTACTAGCCAATGGCGATTCAATTGCCAAACAATCAATTTAAGGCAAATATCAAAAATATGCTGATTAAAGTAATACCTGATAGAGCACTGATGAGACCTTTGCTTCAGAATAAATTACATTTACGCCCAAAAAAAAAAATACCACCTTTTTTTTCCCCTGGACAAGTAACTTTTTTACTCGGACAAGTGAATGACTGATTTACTTGTCCGAAGGACAATCACATGTCAAAGCTTAATGTTGAGCCCTGTATATATACACTGCTGTGAAAAGTTTTTTGCCCTCTTCCTGTTTTTTTTTTTATTTTTTGCATATTTGTCACACTTAAAAGGTTCAGATCATCAAACAAATTTTAATATTACACAAAGATAATGCAATTAAATACAAAATGCAGTTTTTAAATAATGATTTCATTTATTAAGAAAAAGCTGTCCAAACCTGACTGGCACTACATGAAAAAACAAATTGCCCCCTAAATCTAATAACTGGTTGTGCCACCCTTTGCAGCAACAACTGCAATCAAGCGTTTGCGATAAATGGCAATGAGTCTTTCATGAACACTGACCTTAATTGAGGCAAGTGAGGCCTGCCATTCTTTAGATGTTGTTCTGGGTTCTTTTATGACCTCCTGGATGAGTCGTCGTTGCGCTCTTGGAGTAATTTTGGTAGGCCGGCCACTCCTGGGAAGGTTCGCCACTGTTCCAAGTTTTCTTCATTTGTGGATAATGGCTGGATAATGTATAAGCTATGATTCCTATGTATGATTCCTTGATTTACAGTCATAGCTTTTGGCATATGTCCACAGCATTTGCTTTTATAATATACATATATTTTTTTATTTTAAATGTGTCTTTAGAGGGGAATTTAAAAAGTGTCATAAAAAGTTTTAGGCTATTTTTGCTGTAGTGAAACTTTAGAGAGTGTCAGAGGGTTGCTCTGAGACAATGTTTCGGCCTTGACAGTCAAAGGTCAAAGCAACTGAACCTATAAATATTCATATTCAGGTACTTTATAGGCGGGTCGACCAGTTCATAAGGTGTAGAAATATTCCAGGGTCATAAAAGTTTAGAGCATGTTAGAGAGCTTCTCTAAGATGAACATATTCGTATTCTAGCCTTAGCTACTCAGAGTCAAAACATGCACTTTTATGCTTCATTTTAACAGTGCTAAAATGCTTTTTGTTTCCAAAATTCACCACTAAAACAAAATATGCAAGAAAATATGCAAACAAAAAAAGTGATTTTTATAACCAGTGGCTTCATAAACACACTTTTAAGGGGGAAAAAAGAAAATACATCATCAATATTGATGATTTGGTCTCTGAGGGCTTAAGAGTAAAAATATGATGATTAATGAAAGAAGCGGCAACTGAATATGTTTCTTTGGAGATAAGAGAGAAGATAAGCGAGAGCATGAGAGGGAGGACAGACAGAGAAATGAGAAAGAAAAACAGAGAGAGCGTACAGTAGTAATACATATTTTTAAGTTGCCAGTTGGTTTCTGTAGTGCCCTCACGTAGCTCAGCATTCATTTCTGCCGCACAAAGCAATCCTTTGCCAGTGTAAATTGTAATTATTTTATTATTTGTTGTAAGAGGATGGGGAGGCAGAACATTCACTTTTACCCTTGCCGTGGATTTAAATACCATTTAAATGGGATGGCGACCAGCCAGATTCATTAGACAGGAAAAACGCAACCTCTTTCACACCCCATTGCAATGTGGGTTTATTTTACACCTATCAACTTGCAATTCATTTTCACTCTCCTTAAACAAAGCACCATGAAAAGCAGAAAAAAATAAAAGAAAAATTAACCACAGTTATTATCACCACATTCAAACCAAAGCCCTTTTTTCCTCCACTGGAACAACATGGGAATTTTGCTTCACAATACTTAATTATCATTTCTTATTTGCAAAGATGTTTACTTTACACCTTAGGAACGGTTTCTAACGAAGTGTGTTTTGATAATATGGTTTGCATTCACATTTACATTTATATCCAATTTCACATTCAAGGAGCGCTCAGTGCACAGTCACTGAGGCAAAATGCTTATATTTTCTCTTAGGGTATAAAATTGTCAGTAGCACAGAGAGACTTGAAGACCCACTCACATTTTTTAGACTGATCTGTGCCAACAATAATGACATACAAAAAGTGGAATACAACCATATTTTAAGTTCCCCATACATTTTTTTTTCTTCAAATGCTGAAGAAAAAAAATGTATGGGAACCTTAAAATATGTTTGTATTTCTGGCACAAGATATGCTATGACCATTCTAACCCATCCATAAAGAATAATTACCTATGATTACACCCTTGTGTAACAGGGCTATATAAGTATATATGTCTACATTTACAAGGTTAAAAACACAGAATGAAATAACAATGAATGTTATTGCTGACAACCAACTGCTATAAAGACCAATAATAAAATTCTAGACAATTTTTGCCTAAATAACCTTAAAATATATTATTTATAATAAATATATATTTTATATATAAAAATATACTATAACACTAAACTCTAAACAACACTAAAATCATTTTAGTCATTTTGGATGCTTCTAGTTACATCATAAGATGTATGAAAAAGTATGTAAAATGGATATTCATTTTCAGATTTTCTAAGATTACATTAAACAGTCTTATTAAATTATTTGTGGCTTTAAAAGATTACATTTGCCATCATCCAATACTCACTTAAAGGCAATCTAAATGTAAAGAAAATGGGAAATTAGCAGGCAAAATTAAATATCCAATACGGATCATTACTAATAAATGAAAGAATCTCTATTATCGACCAATACAGTACTAATATTGTGCACCCCTACTTAATGTAATGAACCTGAAAGGTTTTCAGAGTGAGTACACTTGCTAAATGGAGACAGAATGTGTGGCGAATAAAACAAAAACGGGACTGGAGTATATAGAAAGTGGAATGGACTGATAGACAAGCAGCCAATTACTTTCTTACTCCCTTTTGAATGCTGAAATCAAGGCACAATTTAACCCCAAGAAACACCCCTGAACATCCAAAAGATCATCTACTGTACATGTCAGCGATGTCCATATAAAATTAACGGCAGCTGAAAACTGAAATCTGTCTTAATCACTGCCAATAGCCCGTGAAGATCCTGCTCAGTGCCAAGACTCATAAACATCTGTTGAAACTGAATTCATTTTTTGGAAAGGAAAAAAAAAGAAAAGAATTCCAAACACATGCTTGTCTAATTTTCCTTTTTTTTTAACATTTGAGAGCACACTCTGACCTGCACGACAAGCAGGCACGAATCCAAAGCAGGCGTGAAATATTACATGTGTGCGGTCAAAAAGCAACATTTGGCACTGCGCACACAAGAGACAGTTAGATGTGAGGCGAGAGACTGCCAAATAAAGCCCTGGGGTATAAAACTCTGTCAGCATCTCTGAAAAGCGCTCGTGCCATAATCACGTCACTGTTGCAACGTCTCCATGATAATGGAGAGAGACTGTAGGGCCTGCGTCCTGTAAGTAATGAGGTCACATCTGCCTGTTACGCCCCAATCAAATCTCCTTTATAGGGGGGGATTATGACATAATTAAAAAATAATCCTCAATGGCAAGAGACAGATAAGAATGGCATGAAAAACATATTCTCTGTAAAGTGTGGTGGGACAGGATGACAGGCAATCTGATGACATATTACATCAAAGAGTAGAATATAGTACAGATGAAGATGAAGATATAGGACAGTTACGCAGAGTATTACGCAATCTACCTTGTAAAGATTGTAAAGTGGCACACATGATGCGTGATGGTTAGTGATAATGTTTGGCCCCTGTTTTGCATCAGGAGATTATTATTTTAAAAAAAGGGAAAAAAAGGCAGTGATGGAGATTTCAAACTTAGCTGGTAGGTTTCCTGAATAATTTGTCAACTAATCCAGGGATTTTCAAACTTTTTAATGCCAAACACCTTCAAATACGACAATCCACCTTTTATAGATTTTTTTTAAACATTTATACTGTGTGAAAAACACTGTCTATATCCTAGCTATTATAAATTTAGAAACTGTCAACAGAATAATCACGACTGGTCTTAACTGTAATAATATCAGTTTAGTAAATCTGTTAATTTTTTGGTTAAACTTTAATTATCATGTTCGTTCAAATAAATAAATCAATATATAAATAAATGTTTAGCTGTTAAATTATTATTATTTTTTTTAAGTTGGGCTATTTTTAACACGACTTGCCATATTAAAAACAAAATACTTGTGGATAAAAGACAAAGATGCTGTAAAAAAAAAAGGTGATGCATCTACATATGCATTTTTTCAGAGAGTGTTTTACTGTGTAAACCTTCTAACAGTGTTAGGGGCCATTCACACAGAATGCGTTTTTCCATTCCAATTCCTTTTCCATTGCGTTTCTATGTAAACATGCGCTTGACGGACACATATGACCGGTGCACTTGCATCTCATGTCTTTTGCAGCATCTTGCAAATGAGTGTCGCGTTTTAAAGACATATTGTCAAGTTAAAAGAATTTCACCATTTACGCGCAGTTGTTTTATTTGACAGCAAATACATGTGTTTTAAGACGCAAAGACGTGTTCTGTGTAAACGGCCCCTTATATTTTCCCTGTGTCTAGTCGAGACTTTTAAGTTGAAGTTGTGGTTTGTGCTTCCTGTGTCAGGTTTTGTAGTCCTTTTATAGTATTTTTTATTGATTAGTTCATTATTACTCCCAGCTGTGCCTTGCTAGACCTTGCCCTGTGTGTATTTAAACCCCAGTGCTTCTTGTGTTCATGCAGTTGCTTTCAGTTTTGTTTTCCCCTAGTGTTCCTTGGTTTCTCGTGTATGTATACTGCTTGTTCATGAGTTTGACGTGTGTTGCAAACAGTTGTATGAAGGAATGCTAAGTTTTTGGGAAAACAAAATAGAACTAATTGAGCTAGATGACTGTCAACAATCATGATCACATCTCTAGACAGAGAGACAAAAACAGAGACAAAAAAATCCGGCTGGAGAGGGAAAAAATAAGAATAGCTTCACCTCCGACCTCAGCTTGGGCAGCTATTTTGTTCCTTAACGCTCCATTCAGGCCTGCTGCGCGGCTTTGCGAGTGAGTGAGATGCTGATCGCGGTCTATTGGTCAGACCGGACAGGCCTTTTGCCGTGTGAAGGGGCCCACGGCGGTGCAGAAAAAACAACCACGGTTATGATTACATACAGAGGAGCGCTAGACAATATACAGTCTGCTGTGACGGCTGTAGGACACTTGTGTTACGCTCCAGTTTCCCGCCTCTGTCAGCAAATATCTACCTGCCACACTCAATTACAGCCACTATGTGTTAGTGCAGCCAGTGCACACAACTTCCTCTGCACACTGTACAGGACTACAGCTGTAGCTTCAGAAAAAAAACACATTGTAGATCCTCACGTGGGATGCTCATCAATTCGCATGAAGCTCCTCATGCACCCGCGCAATTATCCTTGACATCCGCTTGGGGGAAAACAAACCTTTCAAGGTCTGTTTAAGTACAATCACTGCACCTAATTGAATATGTCAAGACTGACGGATGGTGTTCGGTGGATGAACGGGAAAACATGGAGGAGTCACCCCAGACAATGTGACTCCCTAAGACTCCTTGTGTGTTCATACATGTGTGCAACGCATTTCGTTGAGCTCAATCATCCCTGGCAATCACTGGCTCAGTTTTAGCTTCATGACCATGGTGTTTATTTGCGTAGAGATGGCTTTGCTGTGGGCAAAACATTTTACATTATTTATATCTCTAGCATCAGACAGAGGGTTTATTTAGCCGGGTAAATATTTGTTAAGAATACTCATAAATGAATAGCCAAATATATCCGTAAGGCTTGTTCACACATAAAGCCTCTTAAGTCAGTCTGATGAAATGTATAAAATCAAATAAATGGATTTTGTAACAGCCTCTTGGAAATCTGGAATCTTATTGTGAATAGACCATGAAATGGTTATAATAAAATTATGATGACTTTAAGTACCAAATGCATCTACGTGATCATACCAAACATTATCAATATAAAAATCCTGAAGGACCCTGTAAGATATGCTAGTCTGCAGGCGGGAAACCTCGCAGCTCATCAGTGCTGAATTCAGACTAAATTACTGTGAATATGCCAGGCAAAGCCGCTTCTTTGAGGGCCGAATTGCATTGACATTTTCTATCCAGAACATGGTTGAAATGAATACTCTTCCTTTAGCTATCTTTTTGCCTCCTGTAGTGAACACAGCAGCATTTATCCTGTGATTACAGAGAGAGAAGTACATCCTAGCTTTGGGGTTTGGACCAGGATGTTTTCAGAAGATTGTTTTGTGGATTGGTTGGAAGCAACAGTGCTGTAATTCCCATGGTATAACAAATGACTTTGCTTAAATTCACAGAGCCAAGGACAAAAATTGTATGGGTTCTCCAACACTGACAATGGCCCTGCTATGATAGTAAGAATCTGTAAAATATATTTCAGGTCTATGCTGGCTTGTCTGAAAATGTGAAAAGTATGAAAGTGTTCATCCAACCAACAGAATGGAGATTCCCTAACCAAACCAACAACGTGTGCCCCTGAGTTGTTTGTCCAAAAACACAATTACTATATATGCAAAAACTTTCTATTGATTGTATTTCATTTTTTCTAGTCAAAGCATAAATTGTTGTTCAAAACTCTTAAAAGTGACAGAGGGAAGCACAGCACGAATAAAGTGATGATATTGTGTTCTTTACAACTGGTTAACAACATAAAAATGAACATTAGAGTGTACAGTATGTTGAAATGTACTAGAATGTATAATCTCTCATATAATCACCCAATCTGTTTCTGCTGTGAAAAGATGTCAGTAAAACAGCTTGTAAACAGCATGTCAACTGACATTACATTTACCTAATGAAATCCATTCAATGTACAAGAGCCTCTACTACTAATTTGAATGTCATGTTAGAACCAGCAGTGGTGGCTTGCTTGGACAACATTGCAAATTACATTGTCTGTTTTTGTTCTGACAACAAAAACAGTTCAAAACAAAGCCACAGTAGATTCACAGTGGTGGCATACACAGTGGTGATTTGTTGCTGAATAATTCAGTGTTTTTTGAACACATTGGTAAATGATTCAATCACTTACTCATTAATACAAGCCACTAGTCATTTTCCTGAATGAATCGGTTGCATGCATGATTTAGTGATTCACTCTTAAAGACATACTGGCACCACCTACTTCTATTGATGTAATCTGCAGAAAGATGATAGAAACAAAAATCAGCACTCTCAAAATGCTGTTCAACTAATCAGATTCAAAGACTGAAACTAACTGTTGGTTAATTGACCCTCGACAACAGGGACCACACTTTAGTTTGGGGACCAATTCTCACTATTAACAATGACTTTTTCCTCAAAAAACGCCTAATTTGCTGCTTATTAATATTTAGTAAGGTACACTTTAAAAAATGCTGGTTTAAATATAACCCAGCGCTGGCTTAAAAAGGGACAAACCCAGCTATTGGGTTGTTTTGACCCAGCGGTTGAATATTTAACCCAGCATTTTTAAGAGTGTAGTTGTTAAGTTTAGGTATGCAGTCATAGTCATGCAAAATAAAGCATTAATATGTGCTTATAAGTACTAGTAAACAGCCAATATACTAGTAATATGCATGCTAATAAACAGCTACTCAATAGTGAGAATTGGTCCTTAAAATAAAGTATCACCATTTTTAGAAAATGTATTGCCGAAACGATGAAGCAGGTGACATGTGTACTAATACCAGTCTATCCTATTGCCTACAGCTATATGCAATCAGATACTTTAGGGTTTAGAATGTTTGCCTTTACTTGTTTCTCTTGGAAAACTAGAAACAGATGTAAAGCTGTTACAATTCATGTTGTAACCAGGGATTGAAATGAACTTTTTCACTCACCAGCCAATTTGGCTACTAAATTTTTAAGTTACCGGCCATTCATAACTTCTACTAGCCAAAAAAAAAAAAAAGACAGAAATACACCACCAGTTTGAGGCCGTCTACACTGGGTGTGACAAAGCGACCGTTGCAAATCATTTTGTGTCAGTACTAGGGGTGTGCGATATTGACAAAAATAATATCTCAATATTTTCTGGGATTTTATTGATAAACGCCTATGCGTGCCTCTGTAGGTGTGTTTTGTTTAGCTTTTGCAATATACTCGATAATGTCATGATGTCTCACGAGTTCAGTATTTGCGCTAAACCTGCGCAGATTTGGCCTGCATGAACTTCCCCAAGAAATTAATGAGTGAACATAATTTACGAAAAGTAACCTGCCAAATTGGCTAGTGATTTGACAGCGTTACCCGCCACAGCTGATTTTTACCCGCATTTGGCGGGTTGGCGGGTGTTAATTTCAAACCCTGGTTGTAACATAATAAAGAGCAGTGTCTTAATGTTTCCCTCTTTAATATTTGTATTTGGCCCCAAGACTCAGACAACCATCAGCCCACACTGGTACTAGCTTAAATTAAATTTGTCATTTTGTGAGCAGTTTTATCCGAAGAGACAGTAAGCCAATGGCAGAGACGTTCCTTCAGGAGAAATTTTAGGCAAAGTGCTTTGCTCAAATGCACCACAGTAACAGAGGGAATTTGTGACCCCACTCTATTCCCCCTCAGCAGCACTTGTACTGAACTTCAAACCCTTTGGGACAGCAGCCAGAAAATATATGAACTGAATGAAATGAATAGACAGTTCAAAAGAAGTTTGAAAGAAAAAAATGAATCATGGGTTCCACAAAAATATGAAGCAGCACAACCTTTTTCATCTGTGAAAATAATAAGAAAAATAATAAGAAAAGTTCAGCTTTGCATCACAGGAATAAATTACATTTGAAAATATATTAAAGTAGAAATCCATTCTTTTTAGCCTTGCTAAACAAAAGAGACTTCTTTCAAAAACATGAAAAAATATCTTATACAGACCCCAAATGTTTGAATGGTAGTGTGCATGTGTATATGTTTGCATGGGTTTAATTGGTAGTTTGGTTTACTTACTCTAAGTTGCTTTGCTTTTACCAGCTGAAAACCACATAGGTTGCTTATTTCACAGACATTCTAATAGAAATTGATAGCTTATATTTTATGAGTCATACAGGCTAGTCATTCAGTGTGGGACATTTATGAACTGCCTTACAACAGCCCAATACTTCTCTCAGTCATCAAAAGTATTCAGTGTAAAAGCAGCTGTTATGAATGAGCAGCTGAAACTGATTAGATCTTTCACAGGCAAGAATGTGTGGTTGTGGGTGTCTGTGAAAAACATAATTTGCAAACATATAAAGACCTGTCTTTTTCTCTACCTGGTCTCATGGCAAAAACGTACCTGGGGGCCCTTTTTCACGAGACGCGAAATACGTACCAATAAGTACATATCACTGCAGTTTCCAAAAGAAATTAACACTAGAGGCAGTAAAACTCAGACACCTTTTATTCCTTTTCACACAAATGTACAGAGTTTCGATTAATAAAGCGTAATTTTCGCACAATTACTTGAAGAATATTATGTTATGACTTCAAAACAATTTTAATATGCTGGGAGATTTGAAAACTGATGCTTTTGATTGTTAGCACCGCACATATCCAGCTTCATATCAATGGGTTTTTATCGACGGTAGGTTTGTTCGGTAGCTCACGGAGTACGGAGACGTACTTGAGAGGTGAGGAGCTCCGGTTCGAATCCCGTGTAACTACGGCTCGACGAAACAGTTGAAATCTGCAGTTCAAATGGCACGGTTGCATCAACACATGCATTTTTATATCAGTTTTGCATTTGTTAACACTATCGTGTAGGTTTAGGGTAGGGTTTGGTGTAGGGCATATTTCCAACACGATAGAGTATTAACCTTTAGCGACAGTCCCCGGATATTTGAATTCTGAACCGCCGCAATACGTACCAGAAGTAACATAATAAAAACACAGCAATACGTACCTATATCAACGTAATAAAAACGTGCCAGGGTTCACGTATTGAACCCGTGTTTTAGTGCATTTCTCTTTGAAACTGCGGCGAAACGTGCAGTAAGGTATGTAAAAACAGTGTTGCAGAAAAGTTCCCAGAGGTACGTATTTTTATGAGACCAGGTTGCTTTTTCTGCAATTCTTTCTCTTGGACGAAGAGACTGATGCATACGAATTTCCTATCGTTTTATCTACATGGCTACAGTGTGTCAATAAAATGTCACCATGCCATCACAATGAATGACTAGTGCTTTCTGTAATTTTCTTGTGAACTGAAGTGTTCCACCAGAATTATTACATTAAAATGTTTGTACAATGTATATAAACGCTGTTTATTCCAATTATTAGGGATGCACCGATACCTTTTTCCTACTTTTTCCAGTACTCGCCCGATACCGATACTTTTATTTTTTGTACTTGCCGATACCGAGTACCGATACCAATATTTTCATTGCATTTGTAAATTTTTTCAAATATTGGGTACAGAAACCGGATATTCACTCGAAAAGCTCGCGCGTCTGCACCGCCGCGCGCTCAATCCACTCGGCGTGATTTGCTTACCAGCTGGCACAAATCAGCTATACAGGCATTAATACTGAATGTTTTATATTCATTGCATACATATACTTCGTAGACATCTTTAATCTCTAATAACTCCATTCTGCTGTCTGTTGTCGGTGTTTCTTTGTCTGAATATGGCACTTATCACATGCTGTGTGGTATCGGCGTTTGGTATCGGGGCATTTTAACGAGTACGAGTACGAGTACAGGAGCTCAGTATCCGGCCCGATACCTGCATCCCTACCAATTATACAGTGAATAATAATTCCATTATTAATAATACCTGATAAAATCTGGGGTTGCGATCCCCAGTATAGGGGTCATTAAAGATTTACGAGGGAGCGCCAAGCACTCTAGTTTGACAGTTACAAGTAGGAATTAAACAGACACCACTAGAGTTTAGTAGTTCAGTACATTTTAACAATGAGCAGAATAGTACAGCAGAACATGCAATTTCAGAAATGACAATACTATGTACAATAACTATTTTTCATCACACATTTATTGTTTTTAAATAACTTTGTACTGTACAATGTACACAGTCTCTCTGGAAGCTTTGGTATAATTTCAATACTGTCAATACATTCATAATAAATTAAATACATTTATGGTAACATAGTTAAAGTTAAAGTTTATGGTAACATAGTTAAAGTTAAACATTCTGTGATGTACTCAAGGCCAGCTGTCTGCTAATGGTGACACTCTAATTTGTTTTCGCTTGCATTCTTTACAGGATTTGACACATAATGAATTGTCTCTTCCTAGGCTGTAATGAGATGCAATGCACCAAACTAATGGCCTGTGAAACAAACAAGTCAATCATAAGGATTTTGAAATTACTAACAGAATTCAATAGATGTGTTTTAATGAACCTACAATACTGTACTCTGGGGTTATTTCCGGTTATAATAATCATTTGGATACATTTTAGATGGTAAAGCCATAGCTAAAGGTGGTTATTTAATGTTATTGCTGGTTAATAAATTGCCTGTTAATAATAAGACCAATATTAAGAAGAGTGAACTGAGGTGAATGTCACTGAGGAAGGTGACAAGTTAGTGGACATTTCAACTCTTTGAGAATGACCAATATAAGTGCGGAAACACACATTTCAGTTTGTTCAGGAAGAAAACACTTTGATTCCTTCAAAGCACTTTCAGGTCTTTCTCTAGTCAATAAAAAAGGTTTTCAAAAGGTATGTTGTTTATATTGTTGTGCATCAACCGAAGTGTTTTCAAATAGTTGTTTGTCCAACTTTTTAGAAAAAGAACTGAATAAACCCCCTTCTTTGAAATAGTCCCACTGGAGTGCAATTGAATGTATACACAACACTCCTCCTCACTCTCTAGTACAAACTCTCAGGTGTTTCAGCTCTGACGATAAGCTTTTCATTACTTCAGACTGTGTAAAATGGATGAAATGTTAGTTCAAGCTAGAACATGTCAAAACACTGCAGTTGCACGTAAATGCCATTTACCGAGTCTAATTAAGATGAATAGCTTGAGCATTAGGCCTTCATCAGGGTGTTCACGAACACTAGAATGATGATGAAAGCTTAATGGCATTATTTGATATCAGCCGTTCCATTTAGGCTGATATCATCTATTTCAAATTGTCCTTGTCCTTGTAGACAAAGACCTGTTAGCTTAAATTACCCAAAGATCCATGTTCTCTTAATATGTATGTAATGTATGAAGAGGCAGAGTGGGTGGCACAGATGGTACTGTTTGACACATTCACAAAATGTTAATAAAGCTGTCAAATGGATAAAATAATAATGATAGCCTGATTAAGAGCAAAATATTTGTTTTACACAAGTTTTCCATTTCCATGCACAATAGTGGAAAAAGGGTTTTAGATTATTAAAATGTTCCTCTCAAAAAAGGTCTTTTAAAAACTGTCTATCAAAGATTCTTTGGGGAACCAAAAATTGTTCTATTGTTCTATGGCATCGCTACAGAAAACCTTTTTGAAATCTTATTTAAAGAATGAAAACATCCAATCTTTGCTTACTTGAACGTGTGAAACAATTATCTAAGCTCTAAATGAAAACATCAACACTTGTTTATCTCATGACAGCTCATCATGTAAAGCAATATGAGCCCTATCCTCTCAGAGCTTACAGTATATTACAGCTTCATCCCAAGTACATGTGAGAGTGTGATTCCTTCTGGGACTCCCATTGCATTTAAACCTAATTATTAGCATAACAACTAATGATCACTTAGATATACTTTACATCATACATCTTACTCTTCTTTATATAACACAATTGAATTCACAGTGACTAACTACTTTGTAAATCCCAATATGATGATTTATAGTGAGACAAAAAACAAGGCTAACGTCAACATACGGATCACTCAAAGAAACAATGGCCCCAGGAAATGAATACGTTTTGGAGCTGTGCACCTGTCAATGTAAATACAATCAGCCTTTCAAAACGGTGTCTAACAATGTCGGCTGCAACAAACACCATTTAGCTTCCCATCCAAGAGAGCTTGACATTGTTCGTCTATATGCTGCTTCTCTCAGGGTGCACACCCACATACTGTACAAACATGAAATCAGAATAAACAAAACGCTCTTCCGAGAGAAGACAGGCGGCACGGAGCTTTTCATTGGCGTATCAGACAGACTGGGCACGGTTTATACGGTTTCATCCTGTTTTTATGTACCATTCCCAGCTTTGAACTTCACACAGTGATGCACTTTCCCCTCGCAGCCTTTTCTTTTAGCATCACTTGCAAAGCAGTAAATAAGGGAGACCTTCAGAGCCATTAAAACCTTCACTTTTGCTGCTGAATATGGATTTGTTTGAATATAGATTCTTTCGTTGAGTCAGCCCGAGCGGTGAAGGCGATCTATGTGGACGGATCGATATAAACTACTGTGTGCATAAAACAAGTATTTATGATCATTACCGCATGGCTTGCGTGGGTAGAAGTCGGCTAAAAGTAAAACAGATACTCACTCGCTCTCCTCCCTCTCTTTCACAATCTCTCTCCCCTCTCCTTATTTCTCTGCTTCTATAAGCTCATTTCATAGAAATGTGTGAACTCTAAGCAGTTATTGGTTTGGACCTCCATAATGCCTGCAATCCAGAGTGAATCACTGGCGCTTGAATCACGAGCCGGGAATGTTAGCAGGTGGCCAGAGACGACAGCTTATATCTCATCTCGGAGACCTTTTTTAGACTATTTGCGGCAATTTATCCAGAGATGAATCTTGGCCCTCCATTACAAAGTGAAGCGTCCGTCGCTTCATCGGAGGAGAGGCAGAAATTGCAGCTCTAATTGAATGCTCTGATTATCACCTCTTAGATTTTTATTTTTATTTTCAGTTTATCATATTTAGTCAACCTTATCCTATTTAGTTTTAGTCAAGTTTTAGTCGACTAAAAGTCTCAACATTTTAGTCTAGTTTTAGTCCAAGAAAATCTAAAATATTTTAGTCTAGTTTTAGTCGAAGAAAACCTGAAGTATTTTAGTCTAGTTTTAGTCAATGAAAACTTGACATTTTAGCAATAAGATTATTATTAATTAACCGTACAGCAGTATTAATTTTGGCAGCCATTTTTAATTTAGTCTTAGTCTTACTCAAATGTACATTTTAGTTATCATATTTAGACAAACGTGTCCTGTTTTTGTTTATTCAATGAAATGTATGAGCATTTTAGTCAGGTTTTTTAGTCAATGAAATATTAGTCACATTTTCGTCATTCTGTATAATGGTTAAACTGATAAAAAATATTTTTTCTCAAAATTATAATCGTAATGATTGTTGTCATTTGAGAAATGTACTTTTGCATTTCAGGTATTGCACTTTCACCAGTAAGCACAAATCAATAGAATGTGGACACATACATGGTGTATTTTACCTCATCTAGTGTACTGATTTATTATAGGCTTTTTAATTTATAAATCAACACCAAAGAGCTCTGATTCGGGGATTAGAACCATAGACTGTATAAAAACATGGACGTAGTGTCCGTGACGTCACCCGTAGATTTCCGAGGAGCGTTTTTGAAGCTCAAAAGTGGGCGGAGGCGGCCGTCGCCATTTGGCAGCACGTCACCGCCCGTCACTCCTGGATAATCGAAAATGGGCAAAGAGGCGGGAGCTTGTCGCTGAAACCACGCCCACCTAGCTCGACGGTGGTGACAGCAGCGGCAATCCACCTGTCACTCAAGTGGCCACGCCCTTAATTATGAAGAACTTTAAGGCTCAATATAATTTAAACGGATGAGTTATAAAAAAATTCACACCCCTCACAGTTGTCATGAAGGGCAAAATTAGCTATATAGACCAAAACCACTTTTTGTACCAGACTGTAAACATTTTTTGCTGCTGTAAAGTTGGGCATTTTAACATGGGGAGTCTATGGGATTGACTCCCTTTTGCAGCCAGCCTCTAGTGGCCAGTTGATGAATTACAGTTTAAGTCACTTCCTTGTTTGCTTCACGAGAGAGAGCGAGAGGTTGCGGCTTGATTAGAGCTCTTGATATCTGGCAACCGCACTCATGAAAACTCGCGTAGTAGAGGCCAGAGTTGCCAAGTCCGCGTATTATACGTGACTTTGGGCTTCTTTTTTTGTAAAGTTGCGTGAAAAAATCCCGGGTCGCGGGTTGCGGTTTTTTGGCCTTATTTTAAAAAATATGGTTGCTTGTTAAGAAAACCTGACAAGCAACTTTGTTTCTTTTAATTTATGTTCACTGTATTCTCCAGTGCATTGATTGAAACTCTGTCTGCTCACAGTTAATAGCCAATCAGTGCAAAAATATAAGTGCTGTAGTGTAATTTGTCAAATATTCCGCTCCCTCCGCACGCGCCTTCTTTTTGAACGTGATTTTTCTTCAATGAGGGATTGAAGAAAAATCACGTTCAAAAAGAAGGCGCGTGACGCTGTAATCCAAGCGATGATAGTAGTAGACGTAGAGGAGTGGGATGACTTTTTTTCTTTACAAGGTAGCCTCATTTTTAATTTTTACAATGTTTTTGTAATGTATTAATTATCACGGGCTGTAAAAAACAAACAAACAAACAAAAAAACAAGTAGGCCTATACTAATACTAAGAGTAGGCTAGATTTGGTTCGAATAGCCAATATTTTAGTAGGCTATAAATATGTTTAATATGTTGCGGGCTCATTTATTGGTAATAAATAATTGATAATAAATAATATTGATGATAATAAATTATCAAAAAATATTGGGCTTGTTTTTGAAGATGCAGTTGCTTATTTGTCTCGCAAGAGTTGGCAACAGTGGTAGAGGCGTGTAGAGCAGTCTGCAATAACTTTTTGTCTCCTTTTTTGACGAATATAAAAAGAGGTTTTTGGTAAAGTTTTTATCTTTTTGAATACATTTTAGTCTCGTCTTATTTCGTCAACGAAATTGCATGTTGATATAGTCTTAGTTATCATTTATTTACCTTATTGTCGTCTCGTCTTCGTCTCGTCTTCGTCTCGAACATTTTTCGTCATAGTCTTCGTTAACGAAATTAACACTAGTTTAAATACAATTTTCAGGCTGATGATACACCTAGAGAGATGATAACATCATTTCACATTTCCATCGGGTGTGACTGCAGACACGCACATGTATTGAGCAAATGCACATCAAAACGGCACGATAAAAAATTAATCATCTCCGCTGGATGCCAACGATGGGAATGTTTGCATACATTTGCCTCAATGGTGTGAACGCAAGTATGTGAGCATATCAGTATGTGAAGAAATGAGTGGGAGAGCATATAGTGATATATAGGTATTTTGTTTTTGTGTGTGAATGTGTGTGCGCCCTTCGCAAGTCATTGGGCGATGGCACTATCATCAAAGGCAATCTTGTATCATCAAATGCCTGCAGGTCAATGAGGCTTTATGGGATTAACGCCCCCAGATTAGACCCCATGCTTAAAATCATTTGCTGGCATCAGCTAATTAAATGTGGAGGAGCTGGTGAGGTCATTCAAAGGCATATTCCGTCCTCCTCGTTTTGGCTAATTACCTATTGTCGTGCCACTCTCTCTCCGTGAAGCCTTTCTTTAATCACACATGGACAAAGGGATGATGGTAACTGCGCTGAACGTGTACATCTTCAATTCTGGACCTAATCAGAACGTAGGATTGTTTGCTACTGAGTAAAGAGTCAGTCTTTAGCATCACATGCTTTCGAATTACAGGTTGGAGTTGTAGAAAAGAAGCTATAAACTAAGCTCAAAGAGAAGCTGAAGAAAAATAGAAGTGAGAGCAAGAGAGAGAGAGGCAGCCTGCTTGGAAAAGAGGGTTTGTGATCGACAGTGTTCCTACACTAAGTGCTCATATGTAATGATGCTAAAATAGCAGCAATTTTCAAGTTCACACATCAGATTGAAACTGGGAAATGGGAAAGCGAGAGAGGCTGTGTGAGAGCGTGTGAGTATGAGCGAGAGAAAGAGAGATCCAAAGTGACATTCTGAAGAAGAATTTTTCCGCCATTCAGAAATCCAACCACCTCCTCCGGCGAGGCCGACATGTCTGTAGCCAAAAGAACACGAAAACCACTCAGGTTCTGCCTGCTGCCCGATCCAATTAAAGGAAAAACTTATCTGAGGACAGTCCTCCACCAAAGGCCACGGTTCATGCCTGAATGGAAGAATTGAAATGTGCTAATTCAAACATGTTCACATTCAGCTCCCAGAACAACTTCTCCTTCTTGCAGATTTCTGTTGACATGTGTAAGACAGCACCTACAGAGCAGTCGACTCCAACCAGGGAGACTCGCAGGCTGACTTTGCATCCACTTCCTCTCTCTTTCTGAATTTCTCTATCTCTCTTTCTGTGAAGCAGTAACATGGTGTATATACAGTCCCTCCAAGGAAATATCATGTTTATATTTCTGTTTCTTTTCGCTTCTCTATATCTCAGCCACAGTATTGTATTAAGTAAAGTGGCTTTAAATCTCAGAACTGCAACTTTGTTTCTCAAAATTGTGAATTTTATATCTAACAATTACGACTCATAATTGTGACATTAAATCTCACTATATATCACAACTGACACTTCGCAAAGACCCCCTTTCTTTTTTATAAATTCAAACATTAAATACCATTTTGTGGCTCTTTAATGAGCGCCTCACAACACACATCGTGTTCTCACCTGGTAAAAAATACATAGTAGAGCAAAGAGAAAACATACAATGTGCCGACAGACAAGACAGAAGAACTTACTTCTGGTATGAAACAGTCTTAGCATTCAAATTTTGTCTTTTTTCTTTTTTATAAATTCAAACATTAAATACCATTTTGTGGCTCTTTAATGAGCGCCTCACAAGTGGCACATGAACCGATCATCTTTTCATATTTACTTAAAGCACAAAATAAACATGAATGAACATCAGAAGGTATTTTATTTCAACTGCAAAAAGACGTCAAGTTCAAGTCCACCGAATTTAATCTACTCTCCTGTCTGATATGTTTGTCAGACAAAATGGAAGATTCTGCGTTATGATTGGTCAGATTGCCTGTCAATCAAGCTTCCTGTTGTAGGGATTTCTAGTACATGAACGGACACTGCTATGCCCCTATCAGCCATCATGAGGTTTGCTAATCACCCCAGCACATGACTCCAATATTCTGGGTTCTGTGGCCAGGGAAAATTCATATAGTCAAATTGGTAATATACACTGACATTAATGTCTCGCTGGCCGAGTAGCTGATAGAGTGTAAACTATCAAATTTGAAATCAGTTTTAATCAGGTGGACTTCGAATTTTCAGATCCGAGTCCTTTCAAAACCTGAGCTAGAAATAAAATTAATGATTAATTCCCTTATCAAGAATTAATGAGTTAAATTCCTTACACTGTGAAGGGTCAATTGTGACCTTTTTCTCATAATTGTGACAAATCTTATGTGATTTTAAATTTCACAATGTGATTATATCTAACAATTGCAATGGTTTCTCAAAATTGCAACTTTATATCTCATAATGTGACTCAACTTCACAATCTGACAATTGCAACTCTTATAATTGCAACTTTATATCTCATACAATGTGACTTTAAATCTCTCAATATTTATGATTTTAAGTCTCTGATGTCAATTTAAACTGCGATTACAACTGTTCATAATGTTCATAACTGCTACTTTATAATTCACATTCATTACTTTTTTTTTCTTGCAATTGTGTTTTTGTCTTGCAATGTGAATATCTCACAACTGAGACTGTATTTCTTGTAAATGAAACATATCATACAATTTCAACTGCAAATCTCACAATGTGACTTTCTTTTTAAATTTAAACTCACATTTACCTTTTCATTTTTTATTCTGGGTCAGAAACAAGCTTCATAATATAGTATATGAGCAACACCCAGATTCAAGACATATCTCTCATTAATCTAAGAGGAATGAACTGAGTGCTGCAGCCTAATCAAATGAGCATGAAAACAGATCAAGCAAACTCCCTATCAGACTTATTGCTGTCACTGATTTCACTGAAAGCTATGATAAATGGTCTGTGCTTTGTAGTGCAGAATACAAAGACCGCAACTCAATTTCGCATATTTGTAATTTAATCAGAAATAAGGTTTTATGGATCCACTTAAGGTGCACAAGGAGATCAAAAGGCAGAGGCAGAACCCACACAAGCACACGGTGACACTCATATAATCCTGAGCAGATGTGTAGAGTCTCACACACACACTCGCTCTCTCTTTCGCTCAGTCTCCACACCTCTTTGAGACAAAAGAGTGATCTGTCTGGCACTTCTTACATTGCTCCTCTTCACGGCTGACCTCGGATGTTGTTTGGGCCGTAATAACCATTAATCACACTCCTGTCCCTAGGGTTGGGTAATGATCTCTGCTGGACCTTACTGAAGAGCTTGAGTCAAGGACACAATCTTAACGCTTTTTATTGCCAGTGGGCAACTCCTTACTTCAGGGCTGAAGATACTCTTTAATGCTGATGTACGAGCAGCTGTTGCGACCGCCAAATCTTAATCAAAGGTATAACATGTAAATGTGCGAATTTCAGAGATGTGTCTCACCGCCCACAATTGCCCTCACTGAGCTGAATAAGATAAATAAGTTCCACATATTTAGTCATTAATGTTAAAGTATCATTACAAATCTGTACGACCTTTAGATATTTAGAAGTACCAATTATTCCATGGGCCTCTCTTCATCAAAGGGTGAGTAAAATGGATAACTCTTAATATATTTGTGGTCCCATGAACAATTTTGTTTAAGACTGCCTAGAAACAAGGGGTGGCTCAACTTCACCACAGTCTCAAATCACCCCGCTCTCCTCTACAGGTTTGGAAAAACATGAGGGTGAGTAAATGATACCAAGTATGCAAATTTCGGACTTGCGTCCTCGATAGTTCGGACTTCGCAAGTTCGACTCGGGAGTGTGAACTCCCGCAGACGGGACGACGCAAGTCCGGTAATTCTGCAAACAGCAGTGTACTTGAAAACGTCAGTCAGCTCGCCTTGGCTACTGCAATTTTCCTCACAGTATTTACAATAAGACGAAATATGGTATCAAACACCACTGCCTCTTTTCGTTTTCATTTAAACATATTAATGCCCGCATAAATGTAATTCAGGGGACATACAGTGGGTACGGAAAGTATTCAGACCCCCTTAAATTTTTCACTCTTTGTTATATTGCAGCCATTTGCTAAAATCATTTCAATGAAACTAAATATTATATCAAACAGTATCTTTTGCTCAGAAAGAGCAGGGACTTTCTGAGGGGCAAATTTGTACCCGGAACTTTATTTAGATCCTGGTTCCTGCGGTGGAAACACACCGATTACCGGCCCAAGTCCCCCAGTTCCTGGGGAAAGTTCCTGTTATTTAGATCCTGGTTCCTGCGGTGGAAACACACCGATACCGGCCCAAAGTCCCTAGTTCCTGGGGAAAGTTCCTGCGGTGGAAACGGGGCTTTAGAGAAAGGAACATTTTTATTGTCCTGCCCAGAGTCTGAGAGCTAAATGCTAAGTGGATGCATCAGCATCAGTCCTCTTCGCCACACTATACATTCCCCGTTAAAACAAATATTGTACTGATAGGAAGCAAATATAAAATGTTGGCCCATAAATATTTGCAATGGCGTTAAAGCGCAACATCTCAGTTCCCTGGTTGTTATTGCCCAGCTCAAACTGTGTGTTGAGTGCTTGTTTTGTTGATTATCCAGAAGCTGGTATTTGCTGTCACAGAGCAAACAAACAAGACTGTGATGAAGTCTTTAAACATATATTTGTCTATTCATTTATTAATTTCATCCAGACATTTTTGTTTATTCGTGCGCCATCTGATCAGCGAGTCTTTGAGAAAGCGTAAAAATTGAGACCTATGTCTTGGGATTACTTACATTTTCACTCATTTTAATTTGCTTTCTGTTAATTTAATTTGCTGGCTCATTGCGCAAATAACCGCAGAGAGGATGATACTGATGATATTGCTTCCAGACAAAGAGACCCATTTATCACATTATCAAATGTGTCAAGGTGTTTTGAATGGAAATCTGACCCAGTGACAACTGAGGGGAATGATCCATTGAGTTGTCAAGACAACTGGATGAGATCTCTATTTGTCTCTGCTGGGCTTCACGCTGTCCAAATTCACACCACGTACAACACTGGCATCAATCTGCACTGGTTTTCTTCTGGGATGGAGAGACTTCAGAGGAGAAATGTATTGTAAACATGCAAGCGAGAGAGGGGGAGAACAAACAGAGAACAAAGATGAGGTATGATGCTCCCAGGCTGCTGGAAGTGGCAGGACTCGATCCAGACTCCTATAGAGGTCCGGTTTCCACCACGGTAGTGCTTTCTCTGTAGCGTGGCAGGGCGTTTACACATGGGTTTACAGGTGCATAACTGCACTGTACCGCAATGCATCAATACTGTCAACAAATATAGCCATCAGATGAAAGCTAATTACAAACTTCCCAGCGGAAAGCATTGTGCTAGCCATCAAAGACCATGGGTTTGAATCCAAAGAAAAACACATACTTATAAAAGATAGATATTTCCAGCGCACTGTAGGACGCTTTGGACAAAAGCCTATGGCAAATCAGAGGTTTTCAAAACTGGGGTCCTGGAATCCCCAGGGGGATAAAAAATAGTGTAAAAAAACATTAATTATGCTTTTTGAAGACAATTACTAATACATTTGAATTGCACATGTTTCTCTTAAGGTTTATACATCTTACATTATTCCATTAGTGGGTAGAACAAAAATGCTGTTAACTTAATAAAAAGTAAATCATTTCCAGATATTTTATTCACTTCTTTTGGCTTTAGACACACAACGATAATGTAAAAGTCAATTAAAAGCCATTTCATTTAGCAAGTAAAGACATGTCTTTTTTATATCACACTTAGTGTTGACTTATTTGGGGTCAGTACGATATATTTATTTATTTACTTATTTAGCAAGAATGCATTTAATTGATTAAAAGTGACAGTTAACATTTAAACGTCAGAATTTACATTGCTATAAAAGATTTCTATTTCAAATAAACACTGCTATTTTGAACTTTCTGTTCATCAAAGAATCCTGAAAAAAATGTATCAGTTTCAAGAAAAATATTAGTCAGAAAAATCAGCATATTCAAATGTTTTTGAAGGGTCATGTGACACTGAAGACTGGAGTAATGGCTGCTGAAAATACAGCTTTGCCTCCACAGGAATAAATGACATTTTAAAATATATTTATATAGAAAGCAGTTATTTTAAAATGCAGTATTTCATAATATTATTGTTTTTATTTTGATCAAATAAATGCAACCTTGATGAGAATAAAATCTGAAATATTTCTGCAAAAGGAAGTCAATAAAGTAATACTACATTTTTTAAAACCACCATTCTGTTCATCTTTAGAATATAGGCTACCATTTTTTTTCCACACGTTGTTATTTTCCCCCAAGCCCTGAAATGGCATCTTGCATCAAGCTAGGTGGGGTTTGAGTGGCAAGTAGCGTATCTTCATGCTAAGCACATCGGCGGGGCTTATAAATCTGTCTATGGCAGTAAGAGAGCAGAGATCAAGAAGTGAGATTTTCTGGTCTGGATATTGACAGTTCTGAGGGGCTCGGTGCTCAGAGATGACTGTAACACTGAGGGATTAGGGAGTGAAAGGAAGCGAGCACAGCCGACAGAGACAGCAACAAGCCCTGTCTCGTTCCATCAGTGCACACGTATCCTCGTGTGTGCGAACGCACATCAGCCTTCCCTACACATACACACACCCCAGGGCTCGCAAATGAATTTGAGTGATGAATAACACGGCCAGTCAGAAAGAACAACAGAGGATTTACACGAGGTGTCACCATGCCGAGGTAAAGAGCAGCCGGTGGAACAGAAAGTGTGTTTTCTGTGTGTGGGTGAACGAGAGAAAGGGAAATGGAATAAGTATAGTGTTTTCAAAAGAAAGGTTAGTATCATGGTGCAATGAAAGCAATAGGTCGGCCCAGAGGTTTTCCGATTACTTTTACACCTCTGCATGGAAACACTTATAGAACTCTAAAAATTAATGTGGGAAACATAAAATTACTCAACCTTAGCACATAATTTACAGCAAAAACATATTCAGTGTGCATTTAGAGAAAGAAAACAATAACCAGAATACAGGAACGCTGTTGCAAACCGCAGAGTCCTACATTCAGACTTTAAGTGTCTAAATTACAGATGTTTGATTAGTGTTAATTAGTCACCTGCTGCAACTGGCCTTGGAAACAGGAAGGCATGCTGGGAATCTACTTGTGGAATGTAGCTGTCAATTTAAACACAAAGGTGAATGTGGAAAGTATGTAATCTTTGTCTCTCAGCTACATAGATTCATCTGGAAGACGAATACCCCGGTGTTTGGAGACAATAGGCTAGACTTAGCTCATTAACAGCGACTGACCTTTACAGCCCTCCTCTATAAGCCAAGGCTATTTGAAGCCAAGGAGCCACTGTGTGTGTGCAGGAGAGAGGAATAAATCAGGCATCTTATTCCTTCTTTTTTTGCATATTCTGTGTTGATATTGTGAGCCGAGATGTCAATCACGTAACTGAACTTATCAAAATACAAATCTTCCCAGGAATTTTCATGAGGAGAGAGGCATATTTGTGGGTATTTTGTTACAATGTCATTAAAGGTGCAAATTTTCTCACCAGCATTTGAATAGTGAGTAGCATCACATATAAACAAAGGCAGAACAAAAAAAATAGCTAATTAACATGTCAGCCTGCACAACAATTAACACCTACAGTAGGGCCGTTCAGCTTAAAACTTATTTCTTCTTTTACTTTCTTATAACTTCGTCATTTATCAAATTTTTTACCCAAAATAAACAAAAACAAAAACTCTTCTGATTTGTAATAAAGGGAAAATAAAGCCTTAAGCATTTTGGAATAATCTTTAATATATATATAAAAAAAAAAAACTCCTTACTTGGTTACCACACAGCATCGTTTGATGCCATTATATTGAAACTGTTGAGTCTTCTAAAAGAGGATTACAAACTCAGTTTATGTATTTTAAACTACATTTACTACATAAACTACAAAAATATTTTAACTTTGCTTTTGTCACAGCTGTGCCGAAGGGAAGGACGCAGAGACGCAGATCAAAGTAACAGTCTTTAATTCAATCCACACAAAGGGTAATCCACACAAGGAACGGCTGGAGACACATGAACATGACATTTTAGACCCAACAAACACAGACTGAACAGACAGGGGCTTACATACACAGGTAATCGAGGAATAGACAAGACACACCTGAACCAAATGACAATTAACAGGAGACAGAAACTAGGTCACGCAGAGCACAAGAGGAAAGAACACACACAAACAGTCCTGGGGTGTGACATTTCGCCCCCCCTCCGGGAAGCCGCGTCCTCACGCCGCAGGAACAACAAAGGGAGGGATGGAGGGGAACTTAGGAGAAGGTTCGGGCAGAGGACAGACACCCGGGAGGAAGATGACAAACAGAGTCCGTTTCTCGCCAGTATCCACTCCACAAAGGTGCCGAAACTCTCTCGAGGACCATCCCTGGACGACCGTGTTCTGCAAGCGGTGTTGAGGCTCATGTTATAGAATGTGCAGAGGCAGTTGTCCGGGTAGCTGGCTTAAAGGGGTCATCGGATGCTCATTTTGCACAAGTTGATATGATTCTTTAGGGTCTTAATTAAAAGTCTATAACATACTTTGGTTAAAATTTCTCAATGTTAGTGTAAAAAACACCTTTTTAAACCTGTCAAAATCAGCTCTGTTTTTATCAAGCCATTATAGTCCATGTTGCTTTAAATGTTAATGAGCTCTGCTGGCCCCGCCCCTCTCTTCCGAGCTGCTGCTGACTGTTTACTTTAGCCGCATTCATC
>NW_015639867.1:880284-893924 GCF_001515625.1 Sinocyclocheilus rhinocerous
TAGATGAGGCTGGATCACGAATGATTTGAGCGAACATAGATGCATTTAGGCTGATCGGGAGTGGCGCATTCACTTCAAAGCGAAAGTAACGTTAATCCTCTGCGTCTTCAGCAGCTCAGATGTCGGGAGTAAATGACGACTGCTATATTCATTATTACATCCAACAATAAAGCACCTCAATCGCTTAATCGGAGACATCTTGTCTTCCCCTGCACCAGAGTCAACACAATGGCGGACTGATGACAGCTCACTCAGGGTGGGTCTAAGGTAAGACACCAGTCCAGTCTGTGCTGAAACACTACTGTCAATCAACTATCGTGGGAGGGGCCTGTACAGAACTACGTCATTCTGACAGGAATCTCAGAACAGCCTGGTTTGAGAAAGGGGATTTTAAAATAGGGTTAAAAAAAAAAACACGAGATAGATTTTTATAATTATAGGATGGATGTGTACACACACTTCCAACATACATTTATGTTCAAACAACTTGAAAAGTGAATTTTGCATCCGATGACCCCTTTAAATACACAGGTAAACGAGGACAATAGACAAGACACACCTGAACCAAATGACATAATTAACGGGAGACAGAAACTAGGTCATGCAGAGCACAAGGGGAAAGAACACACACAAACAGTCCTGGGGTGTGACAGCTTTATTGTGTTTTTATTTATGCCCCAACATACATGGTAGAAGATAATTCATAAAAGAAACCTTCCAAACCCTGAAGATTTTTTTGTAGATGAGAAGACTGAGAACGATCACAATCCATTAATTATTTACCCCAGCAAATATTGACAAAGCTAATAGTCAGGAGATATGCTATTCCTGATCAGACTTCCATTTGGAAAAGCAAACATTGCCATGTCTCTCTGAAACCTGTCTATTAGAAGACACCACTCTCTAAGAAAGTGTCGTAATGAAATGAATCATCTGCAGATATGGACTTTTCTAAATGCAAATTGCAAACAAATTTACATTTTCATGTCACAACAGCCAATTTCACTGCATAAAGAACTGTCATCATTTAGTCATTCTGACAAGCATTTCAAGTTAAATTCTAGAGGCATGTTACTGAGCAAGTTAAAGCCACTACTTGAATCAGTGATTTTCACTCAAGCAATTCTCAAATAATTTTTTTTATTTTCTAATTAATTTTATTGATTTATTTTTTCCATGTTCACCTATGTCCCCCAACAGATGGCAAAACCTGGACCCATCTACACTCATCTGACAGCAGACTTAGAAGTAGACAAGACAGAATGAGACAGAGGGCTTCCAGCTCCACACACACACACACACTCGCTAATTACTTTCATAATGACTTCAGACTTAATTCACACCATGCAGCCATTCACACCGGTTGCCATGGAGCCATCAGATTATGGTTATATAAAGAAATGGAAAGGACAATGCAGGGGAAAAGTTCACTGTGCATCAACACTGGGCTTTCGAGCCAGAATGTTCCAATGTTACTATTAATAAGCCTTAAGTTGTCTAAATTACATATTTTGGAACATTTCTTCTCCTACATTTACCTATTATTACTTTCTTTTAACCATTCTGAAAAAAAGTGGCAATTTCAAATACCAATCTATGGTACATTCAACTGTTAATGTATATGAAAATCAAACCTTAATTATATAATTTTACAGTATAATTGTACAATAACACAGTGACACACACACACACACACACACTCACACTCACACCCACCCCTACACCCCCACGCACACGCACACGCACACGCACACGCACACACACACACATATATATATATATATATACACACACACACACACACACACACACAGATACACTGAATTGAATCAACTACATAATTCTAAAAGCAAATGTCATTAATGTAAATCCCTAAAACATTAAGTGTAGGGACACTGCAATTACAACATCCATCTAAATCTGTGATTTAGATACTGAGGTTAGTTATTGCAGCCTGCATTCGCAAGAAAAGCCACAGGAGAGATGGTGTCTATCTGAAATTGTTTCCTGCTCTCCTGTGAACTCCCTGTCTGCCCTTTTGCAGTGACTTTAGGCTTCAAAAATACAAGCAAATGTTCTTATTGAGGTGTAGGATACATTATAAAACGCTCTCGTGGGAATGTCTGGAGTTTTTTTCCCTGACCTACTGGTTCGATGGAAGTTGACCGCTGCACTTTGTACCAACCCACCTACGCAACCACCTACGCACACACACATACAGACAAACACGCACAAAGTCTGAATGCTAGACCGGATAAGTCTCCCGGAGGCACAGTGAGAAAGAGTGTCTGTTGCTTTGGATACAGTGTGAATGTAAAACCCTGGCCCATCATTGTCTCTCATGACTCTCTCAGAGACCCGGAGAGTCCTTCATCATGAGTCCTTGGCTGGAATTTAATGGATCACAGCCTAATCCAGCATATCAAATGCAAAGCAAGTACTGTAGCAGTGCTACAGAAGCACATGTTCTTCAGTTAGAAAAAGTCTTGAGGAATATCTGCAGTGCAGAAGCAGGTGCCGTATTGAGGACCGAAGAAAAAGCCACAGGCTGACTGTAACAGGAGTTGTAGATGTTCCTTAGTCAGGCACATCATGTTCCATGACGATCTAAATTACTGTCTAAGCAAAGATGATGTTCTGCATTTAAATACTTTTACTAAAAAATGTCCATCTATCTAAATACATAATTGTTTTAGTAACATGAATTTGCAGTAACTTAAAGGGATATCTCACCCAAAAATGAACATTCTGTCATTAAGGTCTAGTTTTCACATTTAGTTGATGGAGTTTGTGAAATCAACATTGATCCTGTTTACTTACTGAATACACTTTTCTGGTCTTAATGATTAATTTGATAAACAAAATCTTATACAAAATGTAATTTTAACCAGTAGACAAAATGACTATTTAGAGACAGTGTTTGAATTAATTCTGGTATGAAACGTTCACTTTTGACTGTTCAATCAATTAGCACTTTGCTTAGCCCTGCCTTAAAAAAATGTTTTTGACCAATCCTACCTTAGCTACAGTTGCTGATGACCATTTTCTCAGATGCTTTTGATCTTTTCTTATGTAAGTATATGAAAGATCTGTGTGTTTGATTAGTTTTAACTGCAGTTTTACAAAAATCATCCAAAAATATATTAATATTTGTTGTCTCAAGGTACTGAAAAAGGATACAACCAGATTTTTTTATTTTTTATTTCTTCTTCCAAATCTCAAAATTAAATTGAGAAGTTCACACTTTGGATTAAACTATGTATCAGCCCTCATTCCAAAATGAATTTGTATAACATAAGTATGGACACCCACATTTGACACCCACAGGTGAATGTATATGTTACTCACTTTATGTAATATCAAATATTGTTTGAGGTTTTTTCAGAATTAACAACAGTATCCCAGTGAATGCATTGTAGAAATGTTAGAAACAGTTTTGTCTTACTTCAGTGTTATCATTTGTAATTACTTTCAAATGTTGCTTTTCTTTTTTCAGTTGACTGATAAGTTTTTGCCTCATTCTAATTAACAATCTCTGCAGTTTTTAATCTTGTTACTGCATAATTTAGCAATTTCTTGATAAAACTGCTTTGTAATGTCACGATTCTATCCAGCCCGTGTGAGAATAATATCCAATAAACTTTTTACTGCTTATGAAACTGTAAAGCACAACAGTAACCAAGAGGGTGGAGCTTAACAGATAAAATCAAGCCTTTACAGTAGTTTGTGTCGCCAAGTAATAAGCAGACTGCACCAATAGATATGAGTGAATTAATAGGAGAAGTGTTGTATAATCCAATGTTGAGAATGTTGTTTAGTCTTTATGACGTGAATGGCTTCTTCTGACTCTCAAGCCAGGTTTCGTTTCTTGGGTTCAATAATGCATTCAGGTGCAACAAAGTCTCCATCTTAGCTTCTGCCCTCTCGCTATAGAGAGTCTGCAGTGCTCATCTTTTCTGTTCCCTTAAGCAGCAGAATTAAATGTCGGTTGTGCCAGAGTGTAGCGGAAAGGCTCTGACCTCTGCTTTGTTTGCGAATCACGGCTGGAAATAATTACACGTCTCATCTGATAATTGTTCACACTCATCCCGCCAGAGACATCAAAGACCTCAAGGAATACGTATCGTTCGCAATTACTGGACATAAGAATGGGCACTTTTCAAAGGGCAGGTTAATAGCAAGACGGCATTCTCAAGCATTCAATATTTCGCCCGACTCTTGCTCTAATTCACCTTATTTCCCAATGTGAATAACTCCCACTGAAAAATTTAATCCTAGACATGCTGTTTCCGCATCCTTGTCTAATCAGGTTAATCCGGTCCAGTCCAACACTGGGTGGTTTTAAATGTAATTCTTGAAGCGTGGCATCTCATAATCAGATTTGATTGGAGGACAAGTGTCACATGAGGATATAAGGTCATAAGTTATGTGCCTGGAACTTTTTATTATGCAAGATAAAAGATGCTAATTTCAGTTAAATGCAATCCAATTGGGAAATGCTTCTTTTGAGGGACTTGCCACTCCTGTAAACAGCTGGGGCATTCGGTCTGCTCATTACATGTACAAGTGAGCACTTTTCATTTTTGACGTTTTAGTATCTTTCATAGGAAGCACAAATGGAGCATATTAATCTTTCTTAAAAACACAGATGCTTTCTTAAAACCATTGCTCATGAGCAACCCTCACTTTAAATGTGTGTGTGTGTGTGTGGCCTCGCTGAGCAATAGTGCATTGACTTTAAATGACTATGACCAGATCTGCATCAGTTCCACTTCTTCCAAAATCTTGTTACAGCTATCAGTATATATGTTTGCTTGTCCAAGTGAGTCTATATTTGGCACATGTAAATATTGCCACTTTCTTTACTTAGCCTGTTTCTTACTTTTATGTTATATGTTTGGTCCATGTGATTCTGTATTTGGCACATGTAAACATTGTCACATTCATTGCATAATTAAAAAAAAAAAAAAAAAAATTTTTAATCTTGTTACAGTAGAATAAACGGCAAAAACCCATCAGATCAGTTTTTTTTATGTGATTCTAAATCCAATACATATCTGACATTTTTTCATCTTACCAAAATGTCACAATTTTCTGTCATTAATATCCACAGTTATTGAACATATGTTCATGTGTAAACAAGCTTATCTTGAAGCAAATATATGTCAAGCATTTGTGAAATGTCTTTTTGCTACATGCTTCACTCTCAGAACAAAATGTGCAAAAATTGTACGTTTAGGGGTTCAACAGCTTGTCACTGTGGTGGTAACCCTTTTAGAAGGTACATATTGTACCATTTAGGTACTAATACGTACAATCTAGATACTAATATGTACCTTTATGGTACTAGTAGGCACCCTTTAGGGGTAAATTATGTACAAGGACGTTTGAAAGGGTACCGCCCCTGTGACAGCTTTTTTTCCTGAAAGTATGTCCATGTGAACTGGAAGTTGCTACTGACTTTAGTATTGTGATATAATAATGTCGTTATTTTTGTAGTATTCTCATAGCTTCATAAAATTAATGTTGAACCACTGATGTCACATGGACTATTTTAAAAATGTCCCTACTACCTTTCTGTGCCTTGAACGTGTCAGTTGCGTTGCTGTCTATGTAGGGACAGAAAGCTCTCGGTTTCATCAAAAATATTTTAATTTGTGTTCCGAAGATGAAAGAAGGTCGTACAGATTTGGAACAATAATTTGGAGTAATTAATGACAGAATTTAAATTTTTTGGGTGAACTATCTCTTTAAGAGTGCGTATTATTTCTCCAAGGTACTAATATGCACCAGGGGGTAGATAATGTACAAATTTGTCCCTATAAAGGTATTGTCACAGTGATAATCTGTTGTACATTTTATGCACAATTTTTCCTGATAATGAAGGAAACGTCAGAAAAAAAGTTGTATACATGAGTAGTCTTCTGCTCCTTTGAAAAATTAATTGGATACTTGTGATGTTTTGTGAAGATTTTTCTAAGAACAAGTACACACAATCATGTAATGTTCAGCGCTGTCATGTTAAACATTGTGAGCACTTGTACTAAAAACAAGTCTAGATGTGCTGACAGCCTGTAGTCTTGGTGCATGATTGATGTAACACAGCTGGTTATGATGGGACAAAAATTAGATATGTGTCAAGAGATCAAATATGTGCATTGTGCTTTGCTGTGTTAAAAGCATCCAAAATGTCCATATACCCCTAAATGCAGTCTTAGACGGTGATGAAGAGCAGTTAGCTGCACTCCCTCCATTCAAATGCAGATTGCACATCCTGGCCAGTTGCCTGCTTTACCAGATGAACACTGAATACTTAGGAATGGAGCTCCTCTGTCAGAAATGATGGACCCAGGAAAGCGGCTGGACAGTGAGGCCTGTTACTGCAGGCCTGAATAATGGATAGAGTTCAAAAGGTCTTGCTGACAGGGACAGGAGAGCCACACCGAGGAAACCCACATAAATTCTTCCACCAGACGCTTAATCCCAGACTGACGGCAAGTTTTAGACCCCTCATGGTTTATTCAGAAAGCTGAAATAGGTTAATTTCAGCTCTGCAAGAGGTCTGCTTCAAAGTAAAGGGTAATGTAAATATGCAATAGTCACTGCCCTTAAAATATAAATACACTTTTGCTCTCAGAGCTGGAAAAAGTGAAATATAGTAAATTACATTTTTGGCATTTGTGTGTATATAGAATTCATACATAATATGTTTATAAATGTATTTGTTTTCTTGAGGAAATGTCTCTTACATTAACCCTTAAATCGGGTCTTTAGCGACCCGGGACATTATTCTCTTCCCTCTCCCTTCTTCATTTTTTAAAGTTAGACATCAGCTTTCTTAGTATTCCTCAATCTATGCATTATAAACAATATAACAAGAACAAATAGTAAAATATAAAAGAATGCCTGTTTTCTGATAAATTTTTTGTAAAAAGTGTATAGGGTCGCTACAGACCCGAGGTATGTAAATGTGTAAGTATTTTTTCCTGCGCGACTATATTTACATATCTCATGACTCAATTTGAGCAATGCATCTTTTTTTCCTCAAGGTGACACTGTTTGATACACAATGATGACGTGATGTTTCACTCATAATTACCGCAGGCATAAAACAAACGAATATCATCAGCAAAAATTGAAGTGGTTTGAATGGCTTTACTGCAGAGCAATTACTATACGCAATGACGATAGTTTTGATAATATGGTTGAGATCGTGAATGTGAGGCAGATGCTGGATGTACTGTGGAAGTGCGCTCTGACGATGACAGCGATGGTAAAATCATCTGTTCAAATTGAACCCTTTTAAGTTTTAAAAGGAAACGAAATATGCTTTATTTTATTCTTCTATAATTGTTCTTAAAATATCAAGATAATTTTTTTGCTATTGCAGCAGTTAGAGGTCCATCCGTCGTGGATATATAGGTCCGAGTCGCTAAAGACCCGAATATGTAATAATGATTGGCGAAACATTCATACATTTAAGGGTTAATGCCTCAGTGTTGCTCAGTGATGCAGCCTTTTTCTGCTTTTGTCCACATAGGCAAGTGCATATTCACATTAACTTTGCGTCTCATGCACCGGACACTTTCCCCAGCAGGGGAGGGGTGCAGATGGATCGGGTTCGTACAGTCTCATAAAGATTTTCACAGGCAAGCTGATTAGATGAATTAAAAGTTCACTCTCTGCTTACTAAGTGTGTGTGTGTTTTTTTTTTTTGTACATTATTAGCGATGGGGCTAAGGAAGTATAATTAAATACAGCCGCACAATGCAGTCTCAAACTGCATCAAAGACAATCCACTCCAGTCCCTGGTGCCTAAATTTAAAAGTAAATATGGAGAAATCTCAGCTTCTCTTCAGTCTTTCTGGAGATAGATGAAGTTTTATGAGGAGTTAGATGGTTTTTCATCGATTGAGGCAAAAAGAGAGTTACAGTTCAGACGACTAACTTTCTTTTATCTTGCGGTCGGAGCATCTCCTGTCAGCTGTTATCTTCAGAATGTTCCATACAGGATGTTAGAAAAATGTGGAATGCTTGAGAGCTCTGTTTGCATTCAGTGCACATATTTTTTTAGTTTAACACATTTCTGCTGTGCTCCTTGTGAAATGACACGGAAAGAAATTTACTCTTTTTTTTTACATTTCTTGCATTGGATTTTCAGAAATCATAGGCCAAGTTCATACCGCATATATACCTCTTTACTGTAAATCACAGTCCATTCATTATGTTTTCCATCCAGGCTTGCATACGCTTCAGGCATCCTTCAGTCGTGCAGTAGGCTTTGCTGTGTTTACTTGTTTTCTTCATTTTCCAGCATAAACATCCTAGGGGAAGCATCGCCAAGCATGTCCCGAAAAAAAAGAGAGATTAGATGACGGTGCGGTATGGTAGTATTTTCACAAGCCCTCATTTTTATCCATGTAGCTTTTAAATCAAATATGCACATAGTTATGGCTCTCAGAGACGAGTGAGTAACGTTGAGTGTGGAGTGTTCTGTTCCTTTACCCACCCCTGCTTCCACCTGGATGATTCAGAAATAAATAATTGATGGGTCTTTGACTGACCCTCTGTACCTTTGACTTCACACTCCTCTCCTTTATCATAAAGAAGGTCTACTCCAGTAGGTCACTGAACATCATTAGTTTGGATTTTTCATTTCTTTTGGTGCTTTTTCTGTGTTTTGTATTTGCAGTGCTTTGCCTCTTCAAGGTCAAGTTGGAAGTGAATACAGACCTGGGTTTCCATTTGAACTTCCCAGATGATTCAATTCAGTTCTATTTAGCTGCACAGCACTTTTTTCAATACACATTGTTCCAATGCAGCTTTACAGAAAATAAGGAGGATCAATCTGTCTATCCGTCATTTTAAATGTATTTTATACAATTTTACTAAGGGGGGGGGATTCAATGTAGTCCATCAACAATTTTTTTTGTAGCGCAAAGTATGGGTGGCACATTTTAATTTATGTAAGGAAACATATATACATAAATGTACATATGAGGAGATGGATCACTTCTGACTGGATTAACTTTCATCCATATCCTGTTTTACTTGGTTTTAACAGGCTTGGAGCCAATGGGTTTGCTTCCCTTGTTGAATTGTATTATGAGTAAAGCATCAGTGTAGTAGGAACTGCAAATCTGCTATATTTATTATCAGTTATTGAGTTCACATCACTTTTTCCATTAAGTGCAATGAACTTTCAGCAAATTTTTGAGTGAAGTGACCTTATTTCATGTAATACATTTGACTGTTAGGTTTACAGTGTGTGTGAGTAATCCACCCCTTGATTTGCTTAATAAAAGTATACTTTGAGATTGTGTTGGTAAACATGTTTCTAGTGCATTATCTGTTTAAGACAGAAAGAGCAGCGATCCACTGTCTGAACCGACATACAGTCAGCTGTGCTACTGATCTCCAAATGCTCCACTGAGTTTGTGTTTTTATTGATTTCCTATAAAGCAGAATTGAGCTCTCAGGGACATGAGAAGTGGACGTGATGTCTGCAGGTGTTGTCCAGGTTCTGATGGGGTTCAGCGTCAGAGGAGCACAATGGGACTGGGGAAGCAAACCTTATTATTATTGTATTATTGTAGGAGTCTTATGCAGCTAGCAGAGATGTTTTTGGGTGTAGTGTCCTGACATGAGAATGAATCCCACGACTTTTAGTTTGAATTACATCATACAGAACTTTTCGGAACTGTTTCTGTCTTTTCTAATTTATGTTTCCAAAGGAAGGTCTTCCTTGTTGCTTTCGCTCTCGTTTGCTCTCCAACAAACTGCGATGTGAAACAGCATGATTCTGTATTTAAGGGTTGGGAAACATGATTCAGTCATTTTTTCTACTTTCAAGAGAAATAGTTTTTTCCCTCCTTTTTTCCCTGAAGGTTGAACCATCGATACCTCCACAGTGCTTGAAGGGAAGCATTTGTGAAATTGAAAAGAGAATCATGCTGAGCTTTTGTTGGTGAGCACACTGGAAAAGACAGATGGAAACACTCTCTCCAAAAGAAAATCTACAGCCATTATTACATGTGAGGAGTGCAGATAGCAAGTCCTCTGAGAAAAACCTTTCATGGTGGCTTCTATCCACTCTGGCTCTATAGAAGAAGTGTTGAAAATTGCCTATTAATCATTACACTGTGGACATTTTCAGAGAGGTGAGAGAGTCACTCAAGGCCAGCAGAAATTAGGAGTATTCCAGGGATCAGACTGTTCTTTAACAAAAAGATTCCTAGCCTTTCATCAGTGCTGGAACACATGTCCCGTCTCAAAAAGTGTCACCATATTTTGATACTCTTTTTTTTACTATGAATATAAATTGCCATTACCTGAAACTGAATCAGTTTCAGACTTTTTGAAAATCTGCTTGACCAGTTAGGTGAATAGTGATTTATTTGCAAAACTGGCAATACTAATTCTAGTTCTAAACGCCTGATAGAAAAGAGATATGACTTGAGACAAGGATTGCTTCCATTGTCCTCATGTGTAAGTCGCTTTGGATCAAAGCGTCGGCTAAATGACTAAATGTAAATATACATGTAAATGAATTAATCAAAAATATAGTACTGGGGAACAGTAGTATTTCACTGGGTCTCGTGCCTTAGTAAATAGGATCTAGTGATTCTTCACTATGATGTGAGATATGGGTATTTCTTCAACTATGGGAACCCAGTGAAAAATAAATAAATAAAAATGTATTTAAAATAGATTTATTTCATGCTAAGTATACTACAAATATATTTACATGTTTATGTGCCTAATAAAAATACCCTGCAATTGTACTTTTGGTATACTAACCTGCATGGTATACTTAAAGTTTGCTAAATTGGAACAATTAATTTTGTGCTTAATGCACTTTAATTGTGCGGAAGTAGTGCTGAAGTCACACTAAAGATATACTGACGTATATTTGATTGTGATAAAGTTGAACTATCCTATACTTCAGGTATACTTTAAATATCATGCGTTTAAAGACCGATGTTATTCAAAGTTCACACAATCCTCATCAATAGTGACATTAAAACACATTTTAGGCTTAATATTAAGAAATGTGCATTGTGCACAAGTAGTAATCCAAATAAAGTTAAATTATAATTTTTATATCAGTAAGATGACATTTAAGTCACCTTAAATTAATATTTAATAGCATTCTGTAGTGGAAAGGAGAGTAATGAGAATTACATTTTGAACTTGTTTCCGTGGTCTCACAGGAAATATGTGCCTCTAAGTTGTTTCTGCAACACTGTTATTAGGTACCTTACTGCACGTTTCGAGGCAGTTTCAAAGTGAAACATCCAGTGAGTGGCACTAAAACGCAGGTTCAATACGTGACCATGGTATGATTTTAGGGATGCACCGATACGATACTGGTATCGGGCCCGATACTGAGCTCCTGTACTCGTACTCGTTAAAATGCCCCGATACCAAACGCTGATACCACACAGCATGTGATAAGTACCATATTCAGACAAAGAAACACCGACAACAGACAGCAGAATGGAGTTATTAGAGATTAAGGATGTCTACGAAGTATATGTATGCAATGAATATAATGTTAAACATTCAGTATTAACGCCTGTATAGCTGATATGCGCGAGCTGATGAGCAAAGCACGCTGAGTGGATTGAGCACGCGGCAGCGCAGATGCGCGAGTTTGTCGAGTGAATATACCTTTCTCACAGACATCACTGGAAAGTTTGTAGTTCGGTCAGATATGATATAAACAAGTAAGCAAAACAATGCACAAGTTACTTAACTGTAGGGAGAGAGAGAGAGAGAGTTTCAACCTTAGGCATACACGACTTTCTGGCGAAAAAGAATCTAGCAGCCTGTGTGAAATGCGCTAGGCTTGTCCCTCTCATTCTGCACCAGTACAAATACGTGCACGCGTTGCGCGTGTTTTGCTTGCTTGAGTGTTTCTGCATTATATGATTGGCTTTGGAATATAAATCGCAGCACGTTTCATATGAAAAATCTAAAATAAAAGATTACTTCTATTTCTGAAAATATCACAGGAGATTTATAACGTGTGGTTCACAGCAAAGCGCGTGATTACAGTACTGAGCCGCTGCAATGGAGCTGTCACGATAAGGGGTTTTGTCTTGGTTCTCTCCGGACTCCATTCCCCATAAACCCCTGCCTAGGAACTCATTATTGCACCACACCTGTTTCCTATCAGTGACACTATAAAGGTTGCACTCATCCACACACACATTGCTGATTATTGTTTAGCCTGTACCCTGTTCTGAGTCTCTGTGTTTCCTTGCCTTGCCTTGCCTTCTTGCTTTTTGATCTTGGACTGTTTATTGGATTGCTCTTTTGTCTCGCCCTGGATTGTACCTGTTTGCTGGTGTTTGACCCTGCCTGTTTTGACCACTCTTGTGAATAAAAGCTGCATTTGGATCCTCAACTCTGTTGTCACGCCTCCCACGTTACAGAATAATCAGCCAACACCCGGATCCAGCAGCTTTATGAGTGTATCCATGCCAGCCATGAATCCAGCAGCAAAAATAATTGGTCTCCATCAAGGTGAGTGGTCTATTGAGGATTATGTGTTGGACTTTATTGAACTGGCCCATTTAACATCTATGGACGAGATGTGCCTCATGATATTTTTCCGAGGAGGCCTAGCTGAGCCGCTGCAATCGATTATGCCACTGCACGATCCGAACTGGACACTGGAGTTTTACATAGATCTGGCACTTCAACTAAGTGGCTCTGCATTTACTGTGGGTGTTGTGGAGGAGGAACACAGCACTCCTGAGACTATTCCCCTCCACTCAGTGCTCCCTGTAATGGGGGTTGCTATCATTTGCGTTTGGGCAACTCACTGCTCAATTACTCCTCCTGAGGTTGTTCCAGCCCCTGAATCCGCTCATGAGGCCGCAACAGTTCCTGATCTCATTCCAGAACCTTCAGAGGTGGAGGCACCTGCTGCAGAACGTCCAGAGGTGGTGGCACCTGCTGCAGAACCTCCAGAGGTGGCGGCACTCATTTATGAACTCTCTGCCTGTCCTATCATGGCCATGGAGGCCGTATGTGAACTCTCTGCCTGTCCTGTCACGGCTATGGAGGCCGTATTTGAACTCTCTGCATGTCCTGTCACAGCTATGGAGGCCATATTTGAACTCTCTGATTGTCCTGTCACGGCTATGGAGGCCGTATTTGAACTCTCTGCCTGTCCTGTCATGGCTATGGAGGCCGTATGTGAACTGTGGCCGTCTCTGCCTGTCCTGTCACGGCTATGGAGGCCGTATGTGAACTCTCTGCCTGTCCAGTCACGGCAGTCACGGCCGTCTCGGAACTCTCTGCCTGCTCTACCACGCTGAATAAGCACTGTTTTGAACTTGTTGTCCAACCCAACCTCCCTCTCCCTCCTCCTCCTCCTCCTCCTCCTCTACCTGTCATGCTGTTTGTTCTGTCTCCCCTTTTGTCTGTCTGTCCCTCAGGTCATCCTTTGAGGGTGGTGAATGGTCAGGATTCGCCTTGGGACAGCCAGCCTCCAGCTACAACAAGCTTGGAGGATCCCAGATCTTCGTCTCCGGCCTTCGAGACCTGGACTCCACTTCGGTCCGTCGACCCTTTGGTGTCGCCTTGGCTCAAAGCTCCCTCATCTCCATTGTGGCCCGTCAGTCCAC
>NW_015639867.1:895741-897074 GCF_001515625.1 Sinocyclocheilus rhinocerous
CACTGGAGTTTTACATAGATCTGGCACTTCAACTAAGTGGCTCTGCATTTACTGTGGGTGTTGTGGAGGAGGAACACAGCACTCCTGCAGTATCTCCCACTCCAGAGTCTCTTCCCAAGATGGCTGCCAGTCCAGAGAATGTTCACGAAATGGCTGCCAGCTCAGAGACTTTCCACAAAATGGCTGCCATTCCAGAGTCTCGTCCCATCATGGCCACCATTCCAGTCTCATCACGTCACAGCTGTCATCTCAGATTCAAGTCAAGTCACAGCCGATCTTCCTGAGTCAAGTCAAGTCACTGCTGATCTTCCTGTGTCTCGTCACGTCACCGCTGATCATCCAGAGTCACGTCACGTCTCAGCTGATCTTCCAGAGTCACGTTACGTCTCAGCTGATCTCCCAGAGCCTCGTTATGTCTCAGCTGTTCGTCCAGAGTCACGTCACACCGGGTCAACCATGACCATTGCTACAAGGCCAGTCCCAAGGTATCCGAGACTGGCATCCAGTGTGTCAGATCCACCGCTGGTCTCGGCTAGAGCAGCGGGCGCTATGGAGGCCGTATGTGAACTCTCTGCCTGTCCAGTCACGGCCAAGGAGGTCGTCTCGGAACTCTCTGCCTGCTCTACCACGCTGAATAAGCACTGTTTTGAACTTGTTGTCCAACCCAACCTCCCTCTCCCTCCTCCTCCTCCTCCTCCTCCTCTACCTGTCATGCTGTTTGTTCTGTCTCCCCTTTTGTCTGTCTGTCCCTCAGGTCATCCTTTGAGGGTGGTGAATGGTCAGGATTCGCCTCGGGACAGCCAGCCTCCAGCTACACCAGGATTGGAGGATCCCAGATTGGCTCCGCCTTGGTCCTTGGTCGCTCCGGCTCCACCGCGGACTTCTGGAACCACATCTTCGCCTCGGTCGCCAGAGCCGTTGGCTCCACCATGGCCCTCCGATCCCTCAGTGTCACCCTGGCTCTTCGGCTCTCCGTCTTCGCCTTGGGCCACCCATCCACCGGCTCCGTTTCTGTCAGCCGGACCCCTGAGACATCCTGTTTCACTCCCCTCATGGTTCCTCCCTCCATCAACTCCACCGTGGACTGTGAGTTGTTCTCGTAATTCTGTTTGGAGCATCTGGAATCCGCTCTTAATGGGGGGGCTCTGTCACGATAAGGGGGTTTGTCTTGGTTCTCTCCGGACTCCATTCCCCATAAACCCCTGCCTAGGAACTCATTATTGCACCACACCTGTTTCCTATCAGTGACACTATAAAGGTTGCACTCATCCACACACACATTGCTGATTATTGTTTAGCCTGTACCCTGTTCCGAGTCTCTGTGTTTCCTTGC
>NW_015639867.1:897122-901502 GCF_001515625.1 Sinocyclocheilus rhinocerous
AGGTTTGCATGAAGCTGGGTGACAGCATGCCCAGGAGACTACAGGCTGTTATTAAGGCTAAGGGCTGCCCGACTAAGTATTGATAGTTGTGTAAATACTGTCATACTAACAGCTGTCTGAATATTTTTTGGTTGATTGTAATCTATTACATACCTTTCTATCGAATTTATCTTACATTATCAAGCTGAATTTGTTCTGACTCAGTTTAACTCTGAGTTCTTGTCATATTTTATTACCATTTTATAAACTATAGCGAATAAACTGTGATAATGTGAGAAATGTTGAAGGTGTCTGAATCAATTTTGGTTTGACTGTATCTATTTGATAAATGAAGTTAACCAACTAACATTATACATACTCTTTTGGTTTCTGTACCCAATATTTTAAAAATTTACAACTGCAATAAAAATATCGGTACCAGTGCTCGGTATCGGCAAGTATCAAAAATAAAAGTATCGTATCAGGCGAGTACTGGATAAAGTGGTATCGGTGCATCCCTAATGTTTTTGTTACATTGATGGCATGTATTGCTGTGTTTTTATTACGTTTCTTCAGACATGTATTGTGGTGGTTCATAATGCTGTAATGCTGCGTTAGTGCTGTATCATGTTGGAAATATCCCCTACACCAAACCAAACCCAACCCTAAACCTACCTGATAGTGTTAACAAATGCAAAACTGATATAAAAAAACGAATTCGGTAATGCAACCATGTAATTTTAACTTCCTTATATGCAGGTTTGAATTGTTTTGTCGAACCGTATTTTCACGATATTTGTTCCGGGGCGTTTCACCTCTCAAGCACAACTCCATACTGCGTGAGCTACCGAGAACAGCTCTAATGCTATTAAATTAAAGATGATGTACCATAGTGCAAAAAAAAAATCAAGAGTGAAAGTAACAAAAACTTGTAAAATACATTTTAATGGGCATAATTAAGTGTGAAAATAACCGAAGGATATACAGTCAACCAAAAATTATTCAGAGACCAGATATAATTTTTGATATTTTTTTACTATGGGGGCAGGACACTATAGTTCATTTATGTAAGTGAGGATAGCAAAATAAATAAACCTACCTGATAGTGTTAACAAATGCAAAACTGATATAAAAAAACGAATTCGGTAATGCAACCATGTAATTTTAACTTCCTTATATGCAGGTTTGAATTGTTTTGTCGAACCGTATTTTCACGATATTTGTTCCGGGGCGTTTCACCTCTCAAGCACAACTCCATACTGCGTGAGCTACCGAGCAAACCTTCTGAACATGAAAATCCATACATATGAAGCTGGATATGTGATGCTAACCTTCGAATGTAGCAGTTTTCAAATGTCGCAACATGTTAAAATTGTTTTCAATTAATAACATATTATTCCTCAAGTAATTGTGCAAAAATTTGGCTTTATTAATCAAAACTGTGGACCTGTTTCACACTACTTTGTGTGAAAAGGAATTAAAGTTGTCAGAGTTTTACTGCTTCTAGTGTTCATTTCAACCGGAAACTGCAGCGATTCGGACATATAGGTATGTTTTTTCAGTTTTGTAAAAACGTACTTAGAGGCACGTATTTACTATGAGAACAGGTAGCAAAAAATAGTAAATAATAATTAAATAATAATTTCATACTTTTATAATTTGCATAATTTGACAATTATAGCTTGAAATAAAGCACAAAAATGTGATATTTACTTGGATTGTTTCATGATTTTTCACTTTTTTATAATTTTGACAATACATATTGAAATGGATTTTTACATGTTGTTTAGATCATGTCATAGTTTAGAATATCATAATCTGAACTTTTTGTTTAAAATGTTGTTGAAAAAAAAATAGAGAAAGAAAAGAAAAAGAAAAAAGATTTTAAAGACCTGTGAGAACAAGCGGTTTTGGAGAATGGATGGATGGATTATCATTTTTTAAGATTTAAAGTCTGGGTTTGGGATAAGGGTAAAACTTGATCTTGAAACACATCATATAATCTATTTAAAAGAACGATGGATGGATGGATGGATGGATGGATGGATGGATGGATGAATGAATGAATGAATGAATGAATGAATGTTTCCATGAAAGCTATTTTTATGTTGTTTTCATCCAGTAAGTATTTCAGTATCTCCAATTTAATTGAATTACTAAAGCAATAAGCCATGCGAAAGTATGTCAGCCATTTCACCATGGTTAAGAGGTGTTGCTATGATACAAAGTAAAGTGGCTCAAGTGGCTTAATGCAGTGCAACAGCAATATAATAAAAGACATCGATGTTCAATAAATAATTGTATTTATATTAATAATAAGCACAATAAACAATTCATGCACTAAGTAATATAGATCATTACCATAACTATAGCTGTTTACGGCTGCCAAGCACTGTAACCGTTTTAATAGCTTGGAGCAATGAGGATCATTAATAACTCTATTTGTAATGTTTGTAAAAAAAAAAAAACATCCTTTGCCTAATTATCCATCCTGTACCTATTTTCTCAAAATGCACCCCTGAATGTAGGCATGTTGTTCTAATCCCTTTTCCCTCCAAATTCATCCCAAGATGTAGTTTAGCTATCTTCTCCTCGCACCAATAGTCTGTTGATTTTGCCCTGGTCTGACTTCAGGGAGGATTTTCTCGTTGAGATAATATAGTAGTGATATCACCTGAAATCTCCTGCCACTGCTAAGGGGCCAAATCCTTATCTCTTCTGACAGGGAGTCTGACTTTGCCAACTCCGAGGTGGCCTGTCGCTCTCCTGACCTACCAAAGGTCTTCAGTTTTTCTCACAGGATTTGTCACAGCGCTGGGCCTCACGTACAGTTCAGATAATAATGCAAGAGCTATGCAGTCTAACGGTTATCTAACCAATACCGTTCGCACCTGAAAATGCCGATAATAGGGGGAGACAACAGCCACTTAATGTGAAAGTGCTGTCAGCGCAAGCACCCAATCAGAATTCTATTACAATTCTTGTTTCCTTGGAAACATTTGAGTATGCAGTAATCCTGGAATCCTGGGATGGTGTGTGACGTAGAGTTAAAGTGACATGTCTTGTTGGACTCCATAAAGCACCTTTCAGCTGATGAATATTAATGAGGCTTCCTGTATAATGCTGCAGTGAATCCACCGTGGATATCTCTGTAAAACAGGAGTGAGAACTGGAATCATCCATTACTAATGCGCTCGCTGTGCGCCGGACAAAGATAATTTCTAACGTGCTCCAGTCCTTCAGCAAACCCAGAGGTATCTGGAAGGTTCTCACCACCTTGGCCTGAGGTTTTATTTTAAGACCGAGTCTGAGAAGCATTCTACATTTCTTGTCATTATTTCAAAATCTAGATAATATCTAGATGCTTCACTGTGTTTGTTATGAATTCACTGAAGCTGACAGTTGGACAAATATGTGGTAAACAGTTTTCTTTAGAGCTGTTTTGCTGTTTAGATTGCAAGGTAATGTTATTTCTCAAGTGTCCCCCTGCACTCTGCACTGGGTTTTTTAGTTTATTTCTAGGTAACCGACCTGCTGCAAAACATCAATAAACATGTTTTATGGCATATATATCTGTATGAATCAGCAAGGCCATGGACATTTTTCTGCATTATGAGAAATAGAGTGAAAAAAGGGAGAGGGAGAGAGTATTTTCTGCCAGACAGAGTTCAATGAATATTCTTCTGAATCTCTGCATGAGGCTAATCTAACACTGCAGTATTTTTGGTATGTATAGTGACCAAATCAGAGCAGGTCAAATGTCAATAGGAGGCCAAGAGGTTTGATTTCATTTGCATTATGATGATATTAAAGGAAAGAATGTCACCAAGAGCACTTTCAGTTTTTAAATATAGATTTTCCTGTTCAAATTAAAACCTGATTTTTTTTTTTGAATGAAGAAGCAGAATGAATAAACAATGAAACTGTTGTTTAGCCTACAGTAAAGGGAAAGGTTCAAAAATGAATAATCATTTTTTTTCACCCTCATGTCAAACCTGTATGACTTTATTTCTTCTGCAGAACTTAAAAGAAGATATTTTGAAGAATGTTTTTTTGTTTAAGCAGCTTTTACAATGTTATATTTCAAATGCTATTTAAACAACACCATTTTGGATGCCATTGACTTTCATTGAACTCACTACGGCAGCATAATCTAAAAAGGCCCAAAGCATAATCTAAATAAAAAACTGATTCCATATTATTTGTGCTGTTCACATTGTTATTTTTTATATATATATATATATATATATAAATATATTAGGGCTGTCATCGTTAATGCGTTAACGCATGCGATTAATTTTACAATCCTTAACGCGTTAAAATAATTGAACGCAATTAACGCAAAATTACTGAAGCACAATTTCTATTCTAACCCTTTAACCCAATTTTGCTACTCTGCTT
>NW_015639867.1:901563-903744 GCF_001515625.1 Sinocyclocheilus rhinocerous
TATATATATATATATAAAACAGATCTCAGTCACACGTGTGAAAAAAATTGGATTTAGGCCACTTTGCCTGCAGTGTGAATGTAGCCTGAGAAACTTTTCATAATAGCTTCTTTTTTTATTCCACAGTAAAAAGAAAGTCATAAAGGTTTGGAACGACATGAGGGTGAGCAAATGATGACAGAGTTTTCATTTTGGGGTGAATTATCCCATTTTCTCTGAAAGATGCACACTGTAAATGTCCGTTATTAGAGCATCATGGGTAGGTTGCTTACATCCCGGCTGTGCAGCACAAAGGCATCTAGCTGAGCTTGCAAGCCCGTACATCAGCAGCTGACATCTACGTTGAGAAGCCATTACAGAGGCCGGGTAGATTTACATCTGTCTCTGTGTGTGTGTGAATGTGCTTTTTATTGAGCTTCCCGCCTGTCCTAGACACTGCCTGTGAATTGCAGAGGTTTGTCAGTAAACCTGTCAGGGTTTAAATTTTCAGTTGAGGTGCTGGAATGGCTCACTGTGCACTCTATCTGACGATTTCAGCCATTTTATTTCCTCGTCCTATAGAGAGATGTTTCTGATCAGATAGGACATCCATCATAGGAGAACACAGATGGTAGAGTGCCGCCCGACACCACACAAAAGCACTCAATGGAGTTACGAGGAAAAAACATGGCCGTATTCCCTTTGAGTCTGCTGCCCAGATTTTTTTAATGAAACAAATCAAACAGATCCTCACCTGGATTGAGATCAGTCATCGCTGGAGTGTGAACTGAGAGTGTCCCAGTGTAGAAATCACTGCAGGACTCTCTGCAGAAATAATCAATCTCCCTCAGAGCTTTCCTGTGCCTTAATGGCCCCATTCACTGTCTTAAATGCCCTGCTCTTGTGTTGTAACTGCGTAATTCAAACATATAACTGCCCTATTCACTGTACTAACTATACCATGCTGTGTCTTAACAGCCAATAGGGTTTTAAGTTAAACCAGCCAGCTGCTCTCAATTTGTCTCTCTCTTTTGTTTTACTCTTTTCGTCTCTATCTTCCTTCCTTCATTTCTTCCAATCTGTCTTCAGGCACATCTGACTGCTCAGAAGGCCGTTTTTGATTGGAACTGTGCCCATTATGCAGGAAGTCAGTTTATTATTTGCTGTAGTAGAAGAGAATTGACTAGAAATCTTTGGAGTGGGTAATCGGGTCTCACGTGCTCTTCTATCCAGCCGTGTTGCACAACAACATTCATTCATCAGGCCTTTTTTTTTTTTGGCTCTTGGCAGCAGTTCAACCCTATGTGGTCTCTCACAGTCTGCCTGGTTTTACTCTGTCATACAGCACATTCAGATGACCTTTTCACTTTAGTTTGACAGGTTGATGGATGGTCTTACAGGCAAATTATGTGGAAAGCAGGGGTGTGGCAGCTATTATAACTTTTAGAAATGTTAAAGTTTGGGAAATAGCCAATTCATTTTAAAATATTCATTTTGCTTGGCTGTGTTTGGAAAAAAAAATGTAGTCTTGAAGTCATTGTTTTATGAAATAATATTAGAAAGTGATTTTTTTTTTTTCTATCAATTTAGCTTTAACGTAAATTACATACTATTCATTGTGCGCTTATACTATACACTATGTACTCAACAATCTATTGTTTGAAGTTTTAAGTGTCTAACATTACACACATTTAGTTTTTTTCATCCAGGTATTTAAAGGGCACTTTTTCTAGTTAGAATTTTCAGTGGAATTTTCACTACTCGCGCTATTTATGCTACATGATGGCTTAGAATAGTGCATAAAACTTGGCTTGCTAGCTTAGCATAGTGCTAGGGTGACCATATGTGCCATTTATATGGGACACGTCCTGGCCAGGATTTTTATATTGCCTAAAACATCCAAAGTAGTTTGATCAATAACATGCAGGTATTGTACATAATCGACCAATCGTGGAGTGTGAGAAGGTGAGATCTACAGAGAACGATCAAAGCGATGCAAATACGTGCACGTGTTTGTTCATTCATTCGACTTGAAGCGTCGCTGCGCACCGATCATTGAATGACACCAAAGTACCGCGAGAGCGATTTGAAAACATAAGGAGCCGTCTGCTCTGCTCTCTATAGCCTGGATATTTTAGGCAATGTAGAAATCCTGGCAAGGGTGCGTCCCGTTAAAATGGCCCTTATGGTCACCCAATGTGT
>NW_015639867.1:904465-911339 GCF_001515625.1 Sinocyclocheilus rhinocerous
GCTGCGCACCGATCATTGTATGACACCAAAGTACTGCGAGAGCGATTCGAATGCATAAGGAGCTGTCTGCTCTGCTCTCTATAGCTCTCGTGAATGTCATACAATGATCGATCTGAAAAGTGCAAACAGACAAAACCTGGATATTTTAGGCAATATAGAAATCCTGGCAAGGATGCGTCCTGTAAAAATGGCCCGTATGGTCACCCTACATAGTGCTGACTGGTAAATTCATGTTTTTTGTTTTGTTTTGTTTTTTCTTTTTTCACATGTCGCATGGTCAAACTATACATTTCCTTTCTTTGTGTTATCAGTTAGCCTTGGTTAGCAAGCTAACAACTTGGCCTACTTGCTTAGCTTAGCATTAACTAGTTAATGTTTTTATTATTTAATTTACATATCACAGTACGAAAACTAAAAAATTAAACATTTCCTTTCTTTGTGTTGTTAGTTAGGCTTCGGTTAGCAAACAAATTTAGCCTACTTGCTTAGCATAGCACTCAATTACCTAGAACAAGGTAGCAAGAGATAAGGTGGCGCTTAAAACAGTGATTTTAAGACAAAGCAATCTTATGCTGCGTTCCATTTATGTTGGAAGTTGGATGTTGGAGCCTGGAATGACGTGTGTGCCAAGTTGACACATCCCAGGGAAGTAGCCACTGATAAAAATGGAAGAAAACTGGCATTTTGCACAGAAAAGCCCAAACTATCATGTCCAAAGATAATGGTGGGATAGTACTGTGCACGCCACTGAGGTTATTGAGACACAAACAAACAGAATTGCTAATAAATAATAGAGTTTCCGAATCTGAACTCTGATTTGAGGGGGGCACATTTCAGTTAAAGGTTCCTGCTGGTAACTCAGAATTTCTGACCTCTGAGTACAAATGGAATGCACCATTAAAATTCTGCAGTGTTCTTAACAAACGGTAACAAGCTGAATAGACAATTCTTGCATCGTCTAATTAATATTCATGAGCCAGGCCCATTGCCACAAAAGGAATAGTACAAATTCTTCAGTAATAAAATATTTCCATTCATTTGGCACACTTGGTACAACACATGACTATAGTATATTGTACCCTTATGTGCTGAAGACACCTTCATTCACACCCAAAAGGTGCTGCAATGATGCATGATTATGAATGCGGGTGACCTTAGTGAGTAGTGAGTGCTGGGTATAGTGCAGCAGATTCTTGCTCTGCTGGATGACCCCAACTGTTTTTTGTAGATATGACGACAGCTGATTCAGCCTACACTGGACAGAGTGCAACAAGAGGGCTCATTTCCTCCACCAGCAAATCATAAACAAGTCTGTTCAACTGGTTTGGGTACCAAAGGAAGTAGGGGAGTTTAATGCTTGTCTGAGGAAGATTGACTTTCTTCATTTCCATGATATGGGCAATTTGCATGCGAGAGTTTCACTGGCAGACACTTACTAGATTCCAGCTCCTCAGAAGCCACAGATGAGAGGAAACTTGATGAGAGACTCGCTGCTCTCTCTGCAGACTCTAGACTTGATACTCCAATCTGGTGATAATGTCACAGTTAACTGTGATGTAAAATAAAAATATTTTATACACTAAATTAGTCTGAAAATTATCTGTGGTCTATCACAAGTATGCCTTGTAACAACTGATTATTTTAATGATCAATTAACCAATTAATCTTTTTTTTTTTTTTTACATTAAATGTATTTACTCTAGTGAAAAAACATACTAAAATGTATTGAAATACATTTATTTTGTGCAACAAGTGCATTTGAATATTAATGTGCTTAATAAAAATACCCTGCCATTGTACTTTTGGTATACTAAACTGACTAAATTGGAACTAATAATAACTAATGGTGTGCTTAATTTAGAAGTAGTGCTAAAGTCCAACTAAAGATATACTGAAGTATATTTGATCGGGGTAAAGTGGAACTATTGCAAGTATACTTCAAGTACACTTTAAATATCTTGCATTTAAAGAATGATATTATACAGAGATCATACAATCCTTATTAATAGTAATATTAAAACACATTTTAGGCATAATATTAAGAAATGTGCATTGTGCAATAAAGAAATACTCCAAATAAAGTTTAATTATAATTTTATACCTTAAAAGTCTTAAGTGATATGTCAATAAATATGTTAATGGATTTGAAGTATACTTAAATGTATTTTAAATCAATTATGGCATAGTTTTTTTTTTTTTTTTTGGCCTGTTATTTTCTGATTAGTCCATTAATCCTTACTAATAACCTTAGTTAATCTTCCAATAAATAGTAACCATAACTTCTGCCATGAATCGTTCAACGTTTTATTTAAACATTTTCTCATAAAATGATTACTTTACAAATCCCAACATGAAAAAAAAAAGGCAAGAATTAAAAAGCATCTACAAATGTCTGTGCTGCATTCACAGTCACTGTTTAGGACTGACAACAGCATTTTCTTACAGGTGTCTTGAGATGTTTTCATAATTCAGCAGATTGAATTTGAATACTTATCTGTATGAACGACTTGAATGAGTGAGATTATGTATCATATATTTTAAAGAACCAACAATAACTCGGTCCGTTCACCGCGGAGCCCCCTAAAAGCGCGGGGCACGGTGTGGCCGCACCAGTTGCACCGCCCAAAGGATGGCCTTGCTTCAAATAAAAAAAACTAATGGCTCTATGAACGCAACTGTATTAAGCATACTACCCATTAGCATCTGCTCCAGCAAGTCTTGTTTTGTGCGAAACGTGTCAGAATATTTAGAATGAATGTAAATAGTGTGACACATTGATGCATTACATGCAAACTGACTTATTTTTGTAATCGACATAATCGATTTAGTCGATTATTTGCAAATATTTATTATTTATAAATGATTTATTATTTATGATTATTTGCTACATTTGCAAAGATTTAGGGCTGAAAGGACGCTTGTCCTTTCAGCCCTAAATCTTTGCAAATTTAGTGATACAGCTATACAGTACATGTACACTACAGTCACAGTGTTCAAAAGGAATATATCATCCACATTTTCTTCCTTGATGTTCATAATAACAGCATTTGAAGCCATTTGAATATTCGACAGTTGCCCTCTGCCAAGGCAGTGGTTGACAAGTCTATGTCCAGAAAAAATAAAGTAGGTGCTGAATCTCGGTCTGGGAAATAATGAGCTACAGTTCTTCCTATCAGCAAGAATCTGTCAGCCAGCTCAGATCGCTGTCACTCACTCATCAGAGACAACTTGTGGTTCTTTCATAGGGTCTCATCCCTGGGGGTTCACACAGTCTGTCTGTTGGCTGATTTATGTTTCATTTTCTTGGTGTGCGGGTCTCAAGTGAGGGCAGAGGACAGGGTCTGTCCCGTCAGTCACGGCCCATCAGTTTTTAATATTTACCACAAGGCTCTGTTTACTTACACTGTGCTTCTATAAAAGGCCTTTGAAATTCATAAGGGAGAGGGGAATGAGGTGGCACAACACATTAAAAATTAGCCATGCTTAGATCAGGAGGACATCTTCTAATACTGCAAGGGCTAATAGAATCACAACATCTGTGCTTTTTACTGATGTTGTTCTAGGCAAGAATGTGTGCATGTTGGTTTGTTGGTTTAAAGCTGTTTGTTCATTTAAAAAAAAAAAAAAAACGTACATATTTAAAATACATATATACTTACATATATAAAATACATATTTTAGCCTCCCTTTTGAAAAAATTCACATTCAGCTTATAATAGCTGAGCACCTAAAGTTATATTGTTGCATTGTTGCAGATATATTGGTCCCTACTTATATTGTTGCCTTCTGATAAATCTGTTATTGAATCATTCATTCAAATGATTCATTCAGGAACAAAACAACTCCCACTGTGTTGCTTCGAGATAGACCATTAATTCCATTTTGGCTTAGTTTAGAATAGCAAAAATAGACAAAGTAACTGGCAATATTGCTAAAAAGTAAGTTATTTAACTTTGTAATAAAAAAATTAAAAAATAAGCAAAATTAAAGGGATAGTTCATCCAAAATGAAAATTCTGTCATTACTTACTCACTCTCATGTCCTTCCAAACCTGTAAGACCTTTGTTCATCTTTGGATCACAAATTAAGGCATTTGTGATGAATCTGAGAGCTTTCTGACCCTTCATAGACAGCCAAGCAACTAACACGTTCAAGGCCCTGAAAGGTAGTAAGGACATCGTTAAAATAGTTGAATCAGTGGTTCAAGTGTAATTTTATGAAGCTATGACAATACTTTTTGTGCGGAAAGAAAACAAAAATAACAACTTTATTCAACAATTTCTTCTCTCATGAGAGTATCATGCTGAATGTGTGTGGTGCTGCTGAAGCAGGAGCCAGCATTCTGACTTAGAACCCAGACACACTGCACCTTGTTTACAAGCAGAGGAAGACACACACTGTAGATAACATAGACTTCATAAAGATGTCTGAATGCCGGCTCCTGCGTCAGCAGCACCACATGCATGCGTCGTGATACTCCAATGAATGTGCGACGAAGACTGACACCGAAGAGAAGAAATTGTTGAATAAAGTCATTATTTTTGTTTTCTTTGTGCACAAAACATATTCTCGTAGCTTCATAAAATTACAGTTAAACCACTAATGTCACATGGACTATTTTAACAATGTCCTTACTACCTTTCTGTGCCTTGAACATTTCAGTTGTGTTGCTGTCTATGCAGGGTAAGAATGCTCTCGGATTTCATAAAAAAATATCTTAATTTGTGTTCTGAAGATGAACGAAGGTCTTACAGGTTTGGAATGACATGAGGGTGAGTAATTAATAATGTAGCAGCCAAGTCTGTGATCACTTTGAGATGCTGTGGGAGTAATAAACCGAGTTTAGTTAATGTATAAAATAGCAAGAGCAGCAGATTTTCCCATGAGGCATTACAAAGTGGAGCTGTATGGTGCAGTCGTCTCAAGCGATAAGGAGAACACAGCGCAATAAATGCAAACATCTCCTGAGATATGGGACTGAATGGGACATGAACGGGGGAGCCATGCCTTATAACAACAGCTCAATCCCCATGTCCCTTGACGGAAATGCTGCGAACCAGAAACCGCTGAGGAGGAAACTACACGACCCGGACCTGTGTCATCTGAGTCAATGAATTAAATAATGTACACGTTCCTCTTTTGATCTTTCCTCTTTCAATAAAGCCAGAGGGGCAAAACTCACGAGCAATGTCCCAGACGCTTGAACACTGTGTTAAAATATCAATTTGGCTTCTACTAGCATGGGACACAAATACCTCTTTGTTTCTGCAGATTAAACAACACGGGGAAAAGAAACCAAAGGGCTATTACTCAAAGGCTGCAGGCACCTTCTATTAATGAGTGCCATCTATCAAATCACAGTATTTACCCCAGCAACCGCCTTGCATGGAGAGCAAAATGGATTTGAGACTGGACGCACCATGTCCTGATATCAGACTAGGACTTCTGCAAGAAAAAAAGCACGTATCATCAAGCAAGCAGAGGGACTGTGACCCCTTTATATTGGACCTAATACGTTTAAAGAGAGAGCGAGAGTGAACACCATTTCCAACAAGGAGCAAAGTGCTCAGAAATTATGATATATGACTTCAAGAGTTTCTGTGTGTGTGTTTGCGAAGAAGAGGCGTTATTATGGAACATTAATCCATGGACACGGCATCATGAGCACTACAATTTTTCAATATGAACACTACGCAGAGAGATTAATGCCCCTTATCCTTTGCTTCTTTTCTGTGCTTACTTTCAATTGTGTCCGAGCTCTCATAAAAAAAGAGAAATAAAATCCCCAAGTTCTCAGAGCTCCAAATGCAAATCTTTTAAAAGCAAAATGGAGTTTGTGGAAAAGAACCTATAGTGGAAAGACTGTTAATATCGCTATCAGTGAAGAAACTGGGTAATATAATAACTGCTGGCTCTACTGTCTGCTTAAGATGGGAAGAGAATTTCCCACTGGGTTTAAGTAGAACAGCGATGGAAGGAACTAGAATAGGGGTTTAATTCTTTCAATGCCCTTCAAAAAAATGCAATTGTTAAAGCAAATTATCACACTTACAGCCTCCACCTCCCTGAAAAAGCCTGAAATAGTTTTTAGGCCAAAGCAGTTTGTGAGATCTATATGAGACACATGCATTTAGCTCCTATTTTTTTCATTTAATTACGCAAGTAAATCTAGTTAGTGCCTTGTTGTTTGGCAGCGGCTCTCCCATGAGGGCAATGCTTTGCATTTACTGCTTCTCAGACTGTGGAGATTCAGCCATTTCCCTCAAGGCTTTCATGAGAGAACATGGTTTAGTTCAGACCCTTAGGAGCAGATATCTCTGAGCAGAAGACCTTAGTGCAGAAAATCACCCCAATTCTGCATTCAATCGTATTCCTTTCTGGCTAATGAAGACCTAAAGGTACCATATCAACTCCCACATTACAGACTCATCCATTCACCCTCACTGGAAACAAGAAGAAGTCCAAAACAAATTGTGCTGCCTTCACTCTAAAAAATTATTCAGTGGCTTTGTAAATATTACAAAAATAAAAACTTGTATTACCTTAATAAAATCTCTAAATATCATTTAAGAGATTATTTGAGTTGGGCTTAACAAAATTAATGAGTAAAAATCCCACAGTTTATTTTATCTCAAATTTACTTGTGCTACTTAAGTATGTTTTAATTAAAAAAATTAAGTATTTAACTAACAAATTATATTTTTCACATGCCCTTAATGTTTTTGGTACATTTAAATTAAAATATTTGAGAATGTTGCAATAAAACCTGTCAGTTTTATGAACAATTTGTTGAAATCCAAAATATCACATGGCTCCGGGGGGTGAATGAAGGCCTCCTGTAGCAAATGAATGCGTTTTTGTAAGTTTTGTAAGA
>NW_015639867.1:913554-918829 GCF_001515625.1 Sinocyclocheilus rhinocerous
ATTTGATGTTTGAGGTCTAATTTTTTGAAGTGCTGAAGATCTACTGAGCAGAACCTGTTGCTATCATGTGGGATTGACATATGCCTTGGACCTGCGATACCCCAAGAACAAAGGTTTAGTTCACCCAAAAGTGAAAATTAGCTCATGATTTACTCAACCTCAAGGCAAGCTTTATAATGGCATTGGGCGTGTGTTAGTGTTCAACTGTCCAAAAGTAGTCCAAATAAAGCACATCCATCCAAAATAAAAAGTGCCTCACATGGCTCCGGGGGGTGAATGAAGGCCTCCTGTAGCAAATGAATGCGTTTTTGTAAGAAAAAGATCCATATTCCAGTGCTCTACAGTGCAACCATTTCACTCGCATTTGCGACTGAAAACTACTGCGTGTGACTATCAAAAAATATTTAGGAGCACCAGTGCGACTAACCCGATCAGCATATTTGTGTTTGTGCTCAGGGGAGCTTCAAAGATTTCTACTTATGTGTTTTTGCAGCATTGAGTAAAGTATCGCGGACATATGTTGATTCCTTGAATGCAATGTTAATCAGAATCCACTCACTGCTCAAAATATTGGAGTTTTGTTCATTGCTGAGCAAGCTCACAAATCCTCTCGTTATAACAAACACAGTGTCGACAGGGTGTAAATAAGAGATTCGTCGATTATAATGGAACTTTGTGAGATCGCGATAAACTGAAGTGAGTGACAGCTTTTAAAGATTATTAAGGGAGTTTGCAAATGTGATATGAAATTAATACAGCAGTTCAATAAACAAGAAGTTAATATTAAGTGACGTACAATTTAACAATATTGTTAAATATTGACTTTATTGACAATATTGACTTTAACAATATTGTCTGATTTTGCTCTATTTCGTCAAAGAAAATAGTTTCAAACAAAGTTACAGCCGAGCCGCTGCACATCTCCAAGCAAATAAAGCAGCATTTTTTCAATTAATCTCGTGAGTCAATGATTCAGTTACCCATTCATAAAGAGAAGTCACTTGCTTCCTTCCTGAAAGAATCAGCCATTCAGAGGTCTTACATAAGGGTGAGTAATTAATGACAGAATTTTCATTTTTGGGTGAAATAACCCTTTAATTACATGTTTTTCATTGGTCTAGTTGGGCAAGTAAAGGTTAATGTCTAAAATTTTAAATGTTATTTTTGATTAATTTTGTATGTAATATCCACAGTTTATGGTTGAATTGGAGTTATGGTCAAATTTGACAAATAAATGTTTATTTAAAATAATGTGTTTTGTTTATCATTTGGTTTTGTTATATTTATTGTAAAGTATTCATGGAGTAAATGGTAAATACAGTTAATATATAAGTAAAAGTAAATAAAGGACATTTGTATATACAGCATGTAAATGAAATCTACTCATTATTTTAGTGTTTCTGATTTACTGTTGAATTACTATTGCATTGCGTAAGGATTTTAATTATATTTACTCAATTTTATTTCTGAGATTAGTTAATCTAATTATTTGAATCTACTTATTTTTTAGTGTGTTTGGTTTAGAATTACTATTGCATTGTTTAAGGATTTTAATTATAATTAATCAATTTTATTTCGGAGATTAGTTAATCTAATTATTTGAATCTGCTTATTTTTTTAGTTACATTTTCTTAATTCTTAAAGTATATTTCAATGATTTTACAACTTTAAAATTTACTCAATATTTTTAAGTGTAAAAATGTTTCACCAAAAAAATTGAGTAGATCATAGTAAAAGTTTTTACAATGCTCACTGTACTTCAGGGAGATTAAATAAGTATTTTCAGAGGAAAAAGGCTGAGTGAAAACATATATAAATGTGAGTAAACAGGACTGGGGTGGGATATATTCTCTCAGGTGGGCCTCATCTGGCTCCAGTGCTACACTCCAGGGTCGCTTTCCTCTCAAGAGCCTATATCCACACACAGAATATGGCCGCTTTTGCTCCAAGCACACATACAGGTATTTTTAATTGGTCTGCACTTGGGCCGCCATCTGCCAAGCCTCAACAGGCACTCTGGGACCGTCCAGGCCTGACCTCACTTCCCACTTTAACAAATGGATCGCCTCAGCGTGTGGCTGGGACTTGGGAGAGGCGTTTATTGCGGCCATTTGCCTCCGTTTCCTTAGCTTAGCCATTTATTTTCCTGGACCTCCGGAACATGTCAGGGTTAGGGCAGCCATCACTGAGCTGGCATAAATCAGACATTTCCTTGACAACAATGACATTGAAGTGCTATACAGCCCTATTTGTCATCCTTAAGGATTTTAATGGAGTAAATCAAAGCCATTAAGGCTTAACCTTTGCATGGGCCCCGGATGCCATGAGAGTAGCCCTCCGCTGAACCTGACGATACATTTCATAGTCTTCATTTGAGTCGTTTACACTTATCTTAATCATAGGTTAACTATATTTGAACTGTACAAATTCCCTTCATGGCATGCAGCAGTGGTTTTCTCTCTGCCATGGCTTGCTACTTGTAAAATCTCTTAACATTAAGCATTTAGCAATAGATGCACATGTGTTGCATGTACATGGGCTGCCGTCAGCTTATGTCAAAAGCATATAGTGAATGAATGTACAAAATCAAGCATGAGGTGGTGTCTCATTGACAGCAGACACATCTATACGTTATAAGCTATATCAGCCACAATCTGGTAACAAATGAGCCAATCTAGTTTGCTGTGAGGTCTCAGTTTTATCAAAATATTTTATTCTAAAAACAATGTATGAAGGGATAGTTCACCCAAAATTCTGTCATCATTTACTCAACGTCATGTTGTTCCAAACCTGCATGACTGTCTTTCTTCTATGATCTCTGTAAGGTTTTTCTTTTCAAGAATTTCATTTTTATAATTAGGTATTTTTCAGAATTATCATTTTAGGATTTTTCATTTTACATTTTACAGAATTATCATTTTACTATATGCTTCCCAAAAATATAAAAAAATATGCTCATTATAAAACAGATTCTTCAAGTCTTTAAAATTATTTAATGTACAGGACAGAAAAAGAGATCGCCATTGACGCAATTATCATGCCAGTTTGAGGTGGGACCTTTTAAGTCTGAATCTTAGACAAGGTATAAATAGACAAGGTCCAGGTAAAAGGGGGTAATTACACACTTCAAACCACTTTAAGTTCTGGATTATCTTTGCCTTAATGGAGGTCAATTATCTCATCACAACTCTAAGAAGTCAGAGGCTATATGGTAAAAAAAAATGTAAAAAGTGCACATGTGGAAGGAAAGATTTAGCTCCTTGCAAAATCTCACTCAGCCTGTCACACTTCTAACGTGATACATCATCAGAGATAGCAAGGTGCTGGACCTCCAGCTCCACTGTGTGTGAAGAGAAATCAGCTCAGTTCAGCTCAAGGCATGTTCAAGAGAAAGTGGATGGATGGAGTGCAGATTGGTGCCTTTTTTACAGTCATGGCCCAATCAAACCTGTGGAACTACAGGACTGCAGCCTCCCTGTAATGAAGGAGAGTGTGAAGGGTCTGTCTGAGAAAGATACAATAGAGGAACCGAATTCAGCAGGGCTCTTCTGGGAAGATATCTGCATTAGAACCCCTGGTGGCTATATACAGTAATATGGCATCTTTGGCATGATCTCTTGACCCAACAACGTAGACTGCAAAAATGCAGTTGTTGTGAATAAGAGGGAGTCCTACGCCAACCTATATTTAACTCCATGGAAAGTGAGAAGGTTATCTGAAGTGGCCCTGAGGGTTTGTGTCTGATGCACGGCTTCCATGCTTTCTGTCTCTCATGTTTTTCCTGCCAACATGTCATGTAATGCCATTGCCTGAGAGCTGTGCAGCCAAATCTGTGAACTGCTGCTGTCTTCATGGATGACTGGGTGCTGCCACTGCTGTAATCACTTTGCATGTAAGATATTCAATGCTAACAGACTCGCAGACACAGTGATAAGCCGGCCCTCTTTAATACAGGGAAATGGAGCATGTGGAAGTGCAAGACATCTAGACAGCAGGGAGCATCGGGAAAATTAATGAAAGGAAGTGTTACGCGTAACTGATTTTTTTCAGTGTCGGTTTCCATGTCTTTGGTGACCGAGCCTACACTGTAAGAAAAAACTGTCAATATACAGTACAATATACCGTAATATTTAAAGTCATTTTTTCCGTTTTTGATTCTTACATGTGTTTTCTCATATTTTTGAATTATGCTTTGCATTGTGGGAGAGCGAGAACCTTGGTCACTTATCGGCGTGAAAACAGTGCAAGAGCAGGCGCCATTACTCACGGAGATCTTCTCGATCAAAGTTTCATTTTAAAGTCGGCTTTCGAATTTGGGGAACCTGTTTCTACACTTCCGTGGTAAATTATAGACTATGTTAATTACATTAATTAACTACATTAATTTAGTTAAGGTCTGGCTTGTTTGGCAAATGAATGTCGGAGCCGTCACATTCAACATTTTCTGCTTATCGTCACACATCTTACTTACGGAGGTTACTCTTTTAATTTTTTATTAGCTTTTAATTGTTGTTGATGCACTGTATTTAGTGCTGATCATATTGTTTCAAGCATCTGTCATTACTGAAGAGAAGCAGTTGTGATAAATCTGAAGCACAGTACTAACGTAACGTTAGTTTAATGCCTTCAACAAAAGCTGGCTGAGGAATTGTCGAGAAAAGGAGAGACCATTTACATCTTTCTTAATTTAAAAGAGATGAAGATACAACTAAGTGAAGATCTGGCATCGCAAATTCTTCAAGGATAACACTATCACCTTTTCTGCCAAATGAGGTAAGTTTAGACCTTTTATTGTCTTGTTTTACACACACAAGGACCATAACATGCAAAAGAGAAATCAATTCGGTAACGTTACTAGCAGGCTGTCTGTGAAGCGGCTGAGTGAACACGGGCATCCGACGAATCAGACATCAGACAGCGCGCCAGCAGCGCTTTGAGTTCTCTTTCGCACTGTAATGGACAAATGCACACGACATTATGCCAAAATGACCGTTGTTGGCGAGTGGGCAAGTGACCTACACAGTCTAAAATAATTGACCGTAAAGACGGGAGTAGATCGGATGTGTGTCAGATATGCCAGATATGCGAAAGCGACAGCAGTTCATGACATTCATAGTGTTTCTTTTGTTTTCTTTCTAACGACAGGACGTAATTGCTGCTGTACTGTGAATCTCAAGCACCCCTGCATTCTTATCATGGGTTTGTATTCTGTTTTATTAACAGTTTTTATTTAACATTAGTGTTAAATATTGAAAAGAAGTTGGTTGCTGAACAC
>NW_015639867.1:926859-952884 GCF_001515625.1 Sinocyclocheilus rhinocerous
GTTTCAAGCATCTGTCATTACTGAAGAGAAGCAGTTGTGATAAATCTGAAGCACAGTACTAACGTAACGTTAGTTTAATGCCTTCAACAAAAGCTGGCAGAGGAATTGTCGAGAAAAGGAGAGACCATTTACATCTTTCTTAATTTAAAAGAGATGAAGATACAACTAAGTGAAGATCTGGCATCGCAAATTCTTCAAGGATAACACTATCACCTTTTCTGCCAAATGAGGTAAGTTTAGACCTTTTATTGTCTTGTTTTACACACACAAGGGCCATAACATGCAAAAGAGAAATAAATTTGGTAACGTTACTAGCAGGCTGTCTGTGAAGCGGCTGAGTGAACACGGGCATCCGACGAATCAGACATCAGACAGCGCGCCAGCAGCGCATTGAGTTCTCTTTCGCACTGTAATGGACAAATGCACACGACATTATGCCAAAATGACCGTTGTTGGCGAGTGACCTCGTAAACAACACAGTCTAAAATAATTGACCGTAAAGACGGGAGTATTACAAAGCATTTGGTTGTGTTGCTGTTTATTTAGTTGAAAAAAATCATGGTTCTTGTAGCCATGGTAACCACAAATTAAAGGGATAGTTCACCCAAAAATGAAAATTTGATGTTTATCTGCTTACCCCAGATAGGTGGCGGTAATGCACGTATAAGTCTGCGATCTGCCGTAAAGCAAGAAGAAGAAGACGCGTCACGGGCAGGCTGAAGAAGAAGACGTGAACACGCTCAGGACAGTTCAAACAGTTCGGACATTGCGTGAATCAGAGGTAAAAAACTATATAAATACTGTTCAGTTTTTTGCACAGACCGATCGTTTCGTGTCTTTAAATGTCCAAGAGGGTATAGAGGGGGGCCGTAGAGGATTTACCTCCTTAAGGAACCTGATGACCAGGTCATGTTTCCCAAGCGACTTCCCTTCTACGGGGACGTGGTTAGCAGCGATTGCAGCGAAATAGACTTTGAGGGTGGAGGGAGACAGCCTTCGCTCCAACCCTCTTTTTTTTTCTTTTTTTTTTTTTGCTGCAAAAAGGACAGCATGACTCTGATCGGGGATCTGCTCTCATGTCAACTCAACATGTATTCATTGTGAATGTTTCTGAGATCTTCATATTGTGAGAAAAAAGACATAATTTGTTTTGTTTTCTTCCACACAAATAATTTGCATCACTTCTTAAAATTTATGTTAGGCCACTGGAGTCACATACTTTATTGATGTCTTTATACCTTTCTGGACCTTGAAAGTGGTAGTTGCGTATATGCTATCAATAGAGGGACAGAAAGCACCCAGATTTAATTAAAAATACTCTTCATTTGTGTTCTGAAGATGAATGAAAGTCGTATGGGTTTGGAATGGTATGAAGATGAGTAATTGATGACAGAATTCACATTGTTGTGTGAACTATCCCTATAAACAATATTTTGTTGTCTTATAGGAAAGAAATTTTTGAATCTTGACTGTTTCAGATTTTAAAGTTTAAATTTTGTGACCACTGTTTGGTGCAACACCAGTATTGTACGAGTGCTCATGTTTTCTTTTTCTAATTCTGTCTGTTACTGTTTAAAGCTAAATTGTCTTCCACAATACAGGCATTTTTCAGTGTTTGACACATTGTTAAATGAATTGATTTGACTGAGTAATTGATTGATGAAATCGTTTTGTCCTAACCAATTTAAGGCAAACAAAAGCCATTGAATGCATTTTTAAGAATGTTTACATGACGTAAAAATAAACCATGTTCAGTTCTTATATTGTGCTGGATTTATTTGCTTTATACGTTTTTTTTTTTCCATATATATAGATGCACCATTAAAACAGAAAAAATCCTGTGGGCAGACCTTCAATTAACAGAATTTTTTTATTTTTTAATTACGATACAAAGTCCGGGTAATGAGCTGCCAGTACTTTTTCCGTTTTTTACGGAATTTTTTTTTTGAGTGTATAGTGTATGAGGAGAAATGGTTAAATATTTATGATAAAGTAATAGGAATCAAGATTGCGCAAGACTGATCAAGAACAAAGAATACTCAAACAGTAAGTAATTTCTATACTCCATATGGTGCTATAATGCACAAAGTCTTAACAAGTCTTGTCGAATTTTGACCATTGTTTCAATTTTAAATATTTTTTATAACGTTTGAGACCACTTGTGAAAATGGTACTATTTCTATTTTTTTTTATTAATCTCTGTATGTCTAATTGGTCTGTTGGTCTTAACCTTAATTGGTAATCAATCAGTAGCTATAAAGCGGTTCTGACCCAACAACCTTCAAAAAAAGAATCCTGAGCCAAGATAAATCCAGTAATGAGGCATCACAATTGCCAATGGGGCATGTCTCACATGGTGCGTGGATACACTGTCATTATTATATAATCAAAAAGAAAATTGCCAGTCTTTAATGAAAATTGCAAGTTATGCATTTTGTTTGTCAGACTTGATTGACTTTCAATATACCGATAGTTCTTCAAAATACCTTCTTTTGTTTTCTGGATAAGAAATAGTCAGAGAGGTTTGAAACTACACAGGAAAATGATGACGCATCTTTCATTTTTGGGTGAAGTATCCCTTTAAGGAAGACTTGATTATGACTGCTAAATCTATCTTCTAGGTCAAAATGAACATATAAAAATAGACTACTACGTAATTGTTTTGAAGCATTGTTTTTAACCTACTGAGCAATGTCTGTATGTGCCACTGACTGCATAAGATCAAAGCTTAGTGTACTTGTTAAGGGCACTAAGTGTGCATTCTTTATATGTGTTTAGAAAAAAAACCTACTTGGACTACTTGGGAAAAAATAAAACAGCACAATAAAACAAACTTACCACAAATTTATTTTCACTAGTCTAGAAAGTTTTCCATCTAATTAGCGGGAAAACAATTGTGCAGAGCATAAGGGTGTAGAGAAGCTTTCTTCTCCAGTTAATTTAATTGCTCTGTCTAGTTAGAGACAGTGAATCTTATTATCATTCTGCAGTCAATGAAAAAAACACACAGAAGGGAGAAAAAAAACACACGCCTGCATGCACACACTTTGGCCTAATTTTAGCATCCCAAATGGTTAGTTGTTCTTTCTGAATATCATAATACGCTACTATGGTAACAGTGAGTTTCTTCTGCATATTTGAGGAAAGTTCTTCAGAAAGCAGTCAGATAGCTTTTAGTCGACGAATCAGTGGGGAAGGAAAGCGCAGACAAAAGATCAGGTATTTCCACTCAAAGGGACTTCAAAACGGATGACGGTCAAAGGCAGCTTTTCCAGCATTTAATAGATGGTCATTGCGAGCTTGGGTAAAACAAAGCGTTAAATGGAGAAAACGTCTTGCAGATTTCACGGATTTATACCATTGCTTTCCTTTGTTTGCTTGATGAAAATTACAGGGACTGTTCAGTCCTGCTTCTACTGAGCTGAACAAGCTATGAAATCTCTCTGAGTGAAGACAAGAAAAAAAAAACATGCTGGAGATGATTGAGAGCTGGGTGTGTTTCTGTCATTTCCCACCATGTTTATCGTAATAGTTATTGTGCATCAAATGCACCGAAATTAAATGGCTGTTTCCATGACTGTGGTTTTCTATAAATGGCAGAGGGCAGATCTGAAATGAATCGAAATGAGAAAAAGAGAGAGAACTAGGAACAGGAGGTTCCAGAGCATTTGAGTTTTAATCACAGTGAGTCACTGGTTTGCTGAATAAAAATAATAAAATAATAATAATTCATAATAAAAAACAATAAAATAAAATAAAATCGTAACACTTTAGTATAGGGACCAATTCTCACTATTAACTAGTTGGTTATTAGCATGCCTATTATTAACATATTGGCTGTTTATTACTAATTATAAAGCACATATTCTGCATGACCATATTCTACATCCATAAACCTACCCAATACCTAAACTTAGCAAATACCTAAATAAATATTAATAAGCAGCAAATTAGTTGAGAGTTAATTGAGGCAAAAGTCATATTTAATGGTTTGTTAATAGCAAGAATTGGAAAGTGTGACCAAAAAATAAAAAATAAATAAATAAATAAATCAAGATGCAAACTAAGATAATTTTCCCACCCCTACATAGCTATTGCTTTTATTGGAAAATAGGGTCCCACTTTATATTAGGGCCTTTGAATCAAAAACGCTGAGAACCGCTGGTAAAGAGAGGATGGCACTAGATTTCAAAACGATTTCCAAATTCCCCGCCCCACAAAACAGATTATGATAGAACTCGACTGCATAAAATCATGACTCCAAAGAGCTTAAAAGTGTCTTAAACTATGAACAAAGGTATAATCTTGAAAATCACACACATTCTCAAACGAATGTTAATGACGTCTCATCTCGTTTTGCCTTATCTTTGATTTCTGTGTACATATCTGTATTTGTATGTTAAAAGCAGGGCTTGAAAAAAATAAATAATAATAAATTCAATCGGTTCACTCCGATTGCCTTGTCGGCAAGTCAGATCCGTAACTTCGGCAGAATCAATATTTTAACGTTTCTGTTCCTGCATTCCTCTGCATATTAATAACGTTATTATATATATATATATATATATATATATATATATTCTTTGCTTATAATAATAATAATAATTATAAAGTACAGCATTTTCTTTATTCAAAAAGAAAAAGGAAAAAAAAAAAACGGGAGGAGACCTGGTATCTGGTATGCTTATCACTCACAGCCAATACAGCATAATCTTTTCTAGATTTTGGCCAAATGTAGGCTACTAAACAAAAGAAAAATCTATTAACGCTTTAAAGACATTAAAGTATTTTTTAAGATATTTAAAAATGTTTGCTGCATTGTTAAAAAACGCTATAGGCTACTTGTATAAGATTGTGTTTTGAGAGTGAAAAAAAAAACAAGTCGCATATAGGCTCACGTCACATTTTATTGTTACATTCAGAAATAATGTAGGCTAAAATGCTAAATGGTTACAAACATTATAAACACAGTTATTAGTTTCTCTCCATAACAAATCCTCTAAAGTTAAGGCTATGCGTTTAGGCTATAAAAACGTCAATCCAAAAACAAATTAATGAAACTGATGCCTACCTCTCTCATTCGGCACGAATCTAAATGTTTACTTATTCGCGATCTGGATGCTAAAATATTATTTATTATAGGCTAGTCTTTGTTCTTTCATCGACGTAAAACATCATCCTTCACATCGGCTATATCATCACAGTGAGGCGGTGCTCGCTGAATTCAACAGATTGAACAACAGACCAGTGTTACTTTTTATTTGTTTCTTTTAACTGTATTTTATTTTGATAATGAACAGGCTGCAATGTCGCATAAATATGTTGTGTCTGTGTGTGCGTGAGGCGCCGGCGCGATATGATCATATCAAAGCTGGTTGGTTATACAGATACAGGCAAGACATCATTCAAAACTGTCAAGCTTTTGCAAACTAAAGAAAACTACTTTTTGCCGTCTCATTTTCCTTTCCGGGAACGCGTCACAATGATGAATTTTCTTTCATTTTGTTAATCTTTCAATGATTTATCTGAAATATATTTCGTGTATATGCCTATATATTCCTTTTTATGTAAGCCTATAGTTTTATTCTGTTTTCTCCATTCACAGAAGCGCTGCAGGTGCATGTGATCTGTTGAATCCATCTTGAACTATCCTCGGATAAACTCTAATGCATTGCCATTGCGACTTACCTATGATGAGTTCACAGCTGAGCATTTCACATATTAATTTCGCATATTATTTGGCATTTCACTCGTTGGATGCGTCAGCCTCACATTTGCAATTTTGCATAGACTGTACTACTTGAATTTGTGATTGGTTGACAGCAAATTTCAAATATTAAATGGAACGATAAAATAACGTTATTAACCGGTTAATGGCCATTTCAAATTTCCGATTCTTTTCGGAACTATAAAATTTGATTTTGTTTCTGTTTCCGGTCCTGTTCCAGTCAAAATTTAGTTCGTTTACGGTTTTCGTTTTTGTTCCTTGAATCGGTTCAGAGCCCTGGTTAAAAGCCTCCACTACAGTTTAGCTGAACTCTAGAGCCCTTTTTTGTAGCCTTGACCTCATTTTACAGTATAATTTCATGTAAAGCCTGACTTAAGGGAATATAAAACATATAAAATTTTCAGCATCCGCAGCAGCTAATGTGAACTGTCACAAGGACTGTCTGCCATTAAATATGACAGGCCTCTCTGTAGTGCTGCCACCCAACCCAATAAAATTCCATCTGCCATCATGCTGCATTAGTGATGCCACATTACACCAGGTATGACATGAATATTTTACTGCTCCAGGTGGGCATATTTGCTGCTCTTGCAGTTCACTGACTCAGTGAACTATTATTTGGCAGACACATCCATGGAGACCATCAGCGATTATAAGCACAAATATTTTTGTCTTTAAAATGTAGACAACGCCCTAGAGTTTTACAAACTGAAGGGTGATATGCAGTGCAATTTGCCCCTAAGCATCATCTGAATTAAAAATGCATGACGCAAACAAAAGCATGTCACTGATAAAATATCCACATTCATTGGCATTATCAGTCAAATGTAGGTGTGTGACAGGAAGACGAGTTAAACACATCAGTTTGTTCTCCTCAGCATCCTGTCTGGTGATTAAGCTTAAACAAAGAGCTGCTTCCCCGTCACCTCTGTCATGTGCCGGCCAATCAGAAGCCAGTAAAGAGCAGTGTTTTATTAGCCTGCACCTGCTGTGCAGCTGCTCTCTTCCCATCAGGAGATTCTCTTTTTGGCAGGTGTCAGCGGCCGCCAGATGCATCCGCCACCTCCCAGAGACCTGTCGCATCATTAAGCCATCAGCACATCACTGCGGACAGAGAGAAAACAGGCCATGGCAGGGACTAATCCAGCTGCAAACCCGTCCAGATGAATAATACATCGGCCCGCCAGACAAATGTTCAGCTAAGCATTAGTGGACCACCGTGCCCTGCTTGAAAAGGTCCAGAGACTGACTTCCTCCCATCAGGGTTAGTAAGCAGAAAACACTCTTCTTTTGTGCTGAGCTTCAGCATGTTTGTACAGAGGGAGATTCTCATGGGTGACTCCTCCTGTCTGTTTGAGCTGCGCAGAGTAGATTTTATCCTTACTCGCAAGGCTGTTTTTCTCCTCTCTACATCTCCTCTCTTAGCTAGCTGCAGATCTAACAGCTATAGATACACTATAGAGTTGCACTGCAGGTTATACACAACAAATTTATGTATTCTGTAAAACAGGTCTCTTTACTTCTGGTATATGCTTCATTAAACATAGAGCTGTTTTACTCAAGATGCCTTCAAAGGAGCTACCAAAAGATGGGCATAACCGCTGTCCATCGCATATGCAGATATCTAAAGGTTTGTTATTTTTCTTCTTCTCACTAACATTTAGATATTAAAACTGAATAAAATGCATACAATAAAAAGAGCTAGGTAGGCTATAGCTGATTACCTTTAAAGTACATATATACTACCATCAATTCATACTGCTGTAAACACTTTCTTCAACAAACGGATGTGATGAGACTGTTTTCAAGTTTGTTCATGCAACATTTGGCATTAAGCCTATTTGAGTCAGTTTTGATTCAAATAAGCATATTTCAGTTATGTCCATTTTGGTTATGAAATCATTTCGGTAACACTTTATTTCAAGGACCTATTCTTGCTATTAGCTAGTTGCTTATTAGCATGCATATTACTAGCATATTGGCTGTTTATTAGTATTTATAAACCACATATTAATGCCTTAATTTGTGTGAGAATATTTAGATCCCTTAATCTTACCCCATACCTAAACCTAACAACTACCTTACTAACTATTAATAGGCTGCAAATTGGGAGTTTATTGAGGGAAAAGTTGTAGTTAATAGTTAATATGTGTTCCCTATTTTAAAGTGTTACCATAATTTCATAACTGAAAAACTGTTCATATAGAAATGTGTATAATTATCAGAAATTATACATTTTTAAAAGGACCAGCTGATAAAAGCCATTTGTTTATGAATGGGATGGTAACACTTTACAATTAGTTAACATTAGTTAATGCATTAACTAACAATAAGCAGCGCATTTGTGGCAGTACTATTAATCTGTTGTTAACGTTAGTTAATAAAATGCAACTGTAGTTAGTTCATGTCAGCTCAGGTAAATAAAAAAAAACATTTATTTTAATAGTGTAGTAGTAAATGATGAAAAATACCATTAAGTAAGATTAATGAATGCTTTAGAAATATGTTTAATTGTTACCTAATGTGGTCACACTTTATTTTAAGGTCCAATTCTCACTATTAATAAACCATTAACTACAACTTTTGCCTCAATAAACTCCTAATTTGCTGCTTATTAATAGTTAGTAAGTAGTTGTTAAGTTTAGGTATTGGGTAGGATTAGGGATATAGAATAAGGTCATGCAGAATACATGCTTTGTAAGTACTAATAAACAGACAATATGTTAATAATAAGCATGCTAACAAGCAACTAGTTAATAATGAGAATTGGTCCCTATACTAAAGTGTTACCAACTAATTTCAGTAACTAATATTATCAAAAAGAACCTTACTGTAAAGTGTTAACAATATGACTACACTGGTTGTGTTGTATGCTGATTCACTTAAAAGAGTGTGTGAATTTGAGTGTGACTCAACACACACAAATTCAAGCTTTATGTTACTGCATTAGGGCTGCACGATATATCGTTTCAGCATCGATATCACGGTGTGCGCATCCGCGATAGTCACATCGCAGGATGTGCAATGTTTAGTATACTGATCGTTATATTCATACTGATTGTTTTCTTTTCTCACTCACAGACACGGTGAAATCCATTTATCCTTTGTTGAAACTTCCGCGTCGTCGTGGAGAGGCGCGACTGGCGTTTTCCCACACGTTTTTAGGTGCGACATGTTAACGGCCCCAAAGTCTGTCTACACTGGACGCGACAAAGTGACCGTTGCATATCATTTGAACTTTGTGTCAGTACGTCATAAAGAGAATGAGGAATCAGTTTACTGTCGGCGATTTGTCGCGCCACGCTGCATCCAGTGTAGACTCGGTGAGAGCCACGCAGATGCACGTGAACACTGAATTCTGTTCACTTCTTTGTCTATTTGTGCCTGAAATACTACTGCATGCAGTTTGCAATAACTCAATAGAAAACTCAATTATTTGACATATCCAACCAAAGTCAAGTTCTTCTATGCCAAACTCAGTAAAGCACTTCTTTATGAACCACATTTTGCGCACTGGCATATTGTCATGCTGGAACAGAAAAGATATGACCCACTATATGAAAATTGTTTGTATAAGCAGATTGCATGGATGTATGCTTGATTTTATATACCTGCTGAAATAGTACAACTCATTAATTAAAAGGGGGTGTCCACATACTTTCGGCCATGTAGTGTATAAAAAACAACTGACGAAAGACAGAAAACAAGTGAAATTTGCATTCATTACACAGCGTCTTTAAAAACAAGAGGATTTGCTGGGCTTTGCTCATGACTCAAATCTAATTAACAAAGTCACAGTTGAGTAGTGCCAAAAGTCACCTCCGCTTTTATCATTACCATCTTTTGCCGAAGGAATTAATTGAAAATACAATTAGCTGTACTTGTAAGTACACCGTCATTTCTCAACGACAAAACCCAGTCTAAATCGCTCTAAAAAACTGTGCAGACATGCTTCACCAGTGACCCAACTCTTTGCATGTGAAGCACGCCCTGTTAAGCACGAGCTCGCTCTATGAGAAAAGAAACACAATCTGTTTAATGAAAACGGACATCAAAGCTCAAAGCGGCAGGGAACAAGTATGAAAAAACCCATCAGATCAAATGCCCGTACGTGGAGAGGATATTTCTAAGAGGTGCGTATTAGTATGAGGATGAAAAACAGGACTGTCGTGTACTGCAGGTATGTTCCTACATATACATACGCATATACATTTCAAAAGAAATCAGGCTTTTTTTGAAATGCATATGTGTGACATGTAAGGATCTCATTCAAGTACAAAGTGTGTCTTTTTGTATTCAGTTGTGGTTCTCCATGTCCCTTTTTCCCTATATTATGCAGCCTGACTGGAGTGGATCAAATGCACATTCAGTCATTGAGGAATGGTAGGATGCCTTCCTGAATATTATGCATAAACAAAACTCTTCCTTTTAAACGTAATGGTGCAAAATCGTCTGCAAAAAAGAAGATACTTGCATGACCATAAAAGAAATGTCACATTTGCACATACTGGCCATTAGAATTACCAATGACTTTGTAGTGGTGGGGTGGCAGAGTGCACAAACTGGCCCTGTATCCTTGTGCAATGATTTGTCATGTCAGACGGTAATAAATGGGCCCATCTCGGTAGAACGGCACGTTCATCAGTCTCAGTGCCGAGGCGCAAGCTGCACTAGTCCAGCCTGTCTGTTTCAAACCACTACGCACCATGGCCTCACAATACCTCAGTCTTGCTCTCACTAGCTGCCTCGGAGTTCACATTATGACATGTTACAGGAGGACATTTGCAGGGTCACATGGTTTCTTGATGCACACTGTTCTTCTGTGGCAGATGGAATTAGATTCAAGGCTCTGATTCGTGTGCAATGCAGCTAATGGAATCGCCTGATGTGGTGTCCACCTATTCTAGTGCTGTTCTGCTCTGTTACATTTGGTTGGTTGCAAAGCCCTCACTCTAGAAGAGTCACGCTGGTCAGCCTTGGTCTGTGAGTTTCCCTATTTTTGTCTCCAAATGCTGGAACAAAGTGCTTATCACTGTCACAACAGCCAAAGGGACACTGGACTGAACTCTGCTTTGACAACTATGTTGCAACTACAACACCAGGCATGTCCTATTGATTTATAGTGGGGACCAAAATTCAGAGACCATTATTGAAAATGTTTCTAATGCTTCTAAAGATTTCCAATTTTTGTAAAAGTGAACAATTTAACCTTTTCACACACATGCGCGTGCGTACACACCATAGTTCCACAGCTTGTAAAGGTTGGTAATTTTGTTCTTTTCATTCATTCATTCATTCATTCATTCATTCATTTCTTGGAAGAAATAAATATTCTTTATAATATTATATAGAAAATGTATATATTCTATATTACAAGAAACAAATATTCTTTATAATATTAATACTAATTTACTCAAAAAGGATGCACTAAATTGGTCAAACGTGTCAATAAAGACATTTATAGTGTTAAAAATAATGACTGAATTGGAATTTTTAAATGAATTTTAGAACTTCTTAGTATTTTCACAGCAACACTGGAGTTAAAAAGTGGTTAACAAACACCATAAATTGGCTTATTAATAAGTGACCTAGAAATAGCAAATAATTGTAAATATATAACTTCATGATAATAATATTATAACACTTCTCTCTTTTTAAATTTTAAAAAAAAAAAGTTTTGTTCTTTGCTTTTTATTTCCAGGTTTAAATGAACTTTTAAATCCTATGACTTTTGGATCTCACTGTATCTTCCCAACATGCTTTAGAGAACTTTACAGTATATTTGCATTGATTGTTTGCCAGTATTTTTCTACAAGGAGATATATTACATAAAATAAATACTTCCTCAAAGTCCTCCTCATATGCTAGTTAAGGAGATGATTGTGCTTTTACTCTTGTTAATTGCAGTAGCTCATGCTTAGGTATAATAAAAACGATTGGAGCTACAGCCATGGCACTCTGCTTTGCTGTTTTCTATTATTCATTGGCAATATGCATCACAGCTGCACAGATCGCTTACCAACTGTGTGTAAATACACATTGGTGACTGATATATGATGCAATATTTACAAAGAGATATTCAAGGCGAACATTTCATCCACAGAAAAGAACACATGAGAAAAAACAAACAAACATCAATTGCTATGTGCTCTAATACCATTACTGTAGCACTATTATGAGCGAGACTCTTATGGGGTGTTGCATTATTCACTCTGCCAGACTGGCATTAGCAGCTAGGCTGAATTCACCACAGCATGGGACTGTGCTCTTTGTAATTAGCTGATCATTACACAATCAGAGCCATTCAGGATAACTCCTAATCAGCTTGGAGACATGAGGCTGATTGTGCTCAAATAGTAATGATAATAGCTGCCATTTTTCAAATCCACCACCAAAATTGTGCCGGTGGCATCGTGGTACATTGATTTACGGCCAAATAAATAACCGTGCCGGCCGCAGCTGCATTTGGCCAAGTCAAGAGAGTCTTATTTTTTCATAGCGATATTCAGTTTGCGAGTTTCTTTCAGGGCTTGGCAAGGCAGTTTATTTCCCATCTCGATTTCAGTTGACTATGCCAAGTGAAAACAGAAGCCAATAAGCACCACACACAATGGTCTCTACCTTCTCCTCCTCTACTGTGCTGACTGCAAGTTCAGTCATTACATTTAAACAACATCCATCACAGCTGCTTTTACACTCCCACGTGATGGCGGCTGCTCCTCTACAGAGATGTTACTCTATATCTTGAGGACAATAATGGCTTTGTATTGAGCAGCAGCACAATTGCCCTAAATGGAAAATAATTTCCACCCATTTCTCAGCCGAGCAAGGCGATGCGACGAATGATTATGAGAAATTCTTTTTTGTTTGGTGTTGGATGTTCTTTTGATACCCCTTCTTTAAGATGGAGGTGAAATCGATATCTGACAACGATATGATAATTGCAAAGGTCTCCCTCCAGTTGACCGCTCTTGCAGATAACTCTTCCTAATTCTGCAAAAGAAAAGCAATGAATCTTGTTAGGGGGTCTCTCTAAATCTGGCTGATAAAAAGTCATCATGCTGGGACAGTCGTGGATTGGTTATCGGCCTGTTAGATCTCTATGAATTCTCTTATCCCTTCAGTGCTGGTCATTAGAAATGTAGAGTCGCCTTGAGATATAATTGAAGCTTAGCACCTTTATGAATGCTTACATACTAGAAATGCTGTGCAAAACTTTCATTAGGTTCACCTGAAGTCTTAAGCCTTTCATTCACATGCCTTTCAGACACAAGCATGGCGACACAATTAATTAATCCTGAAAGGCTGTATACAATAGAAGGCTGTAAGGTTGAAGGCTGAAAACATTATCAGTAATCTCCAACAATAGACCTCTAGCACTCACATAATGATGGAAAAATGGCGCTAGTTGCTGCATTAGATTCCACTCATGCACACAGAATGGTGGTTGCCAGAGGTAGAGCTTTGGTAATGAAGCAAATAATAAAGCCAATGTTCCGGTAATGACTGATTAATGGCTACACCTTTTAAAAAGAGTAGCTGCTGATTTCAATAATAGGAGTACTGATGCATGCTCCTGAATATTTCACAACCTCCCACAGCCAAGGAAATGGACTACCTGAGAAGACTGATTGAACAGAGTGGGGCGTAGATGTATCTCATTATAAAAAGGCTTTGCCTGTCAAGGAGCCAGGCTGATTTTGGTGGGAAAAGAGACAGAGAAAAGTTAATCTTTTAATGTAGTGCAACCCACAAATCTGTGTTTAATGAAGGTTTTAAAGTTCAAAATGAGCAAGGTGTGGGCTTACCCAAAAATAAAGCTGATATATTTGAAGCTAGTCATTTGAAGGGCACATTATGGCTATTGCCTACTCAACCAATTGTGTCATGACCTCTACTGATTCAGTGCCCTTAATTAACTTGGGTTACATTTTATCCAAATCAAATTTCATCAGGCCACTAAAGTCAGTGACCACTAAAGTTTACCCAGAATACAACAAATATTTGTTTTGGATGCTGGTTTGGAAGTGTAATATTGATTTTATTGGAGAGTGTCACAATAAGTTTGAACTTTAACTTTAACGTTAAAACTTTATTTTAAGGTCCAATTCTCGCTTTTAACAAAACATTAACTACGACTTTTGCATCAATAAACTCCTAATTACTGCTTATTAATAGTCAGCAAGGTAGCTGTTAAGTTTAAGTATTCGGTAGGATTAGGGATGTAGAATATGGTCATGCAGAATATGTGCTTTATAAGTAATAATAAACAGCCAATATGTTATTAATAGGCATGCAAATAAGCAACTAGTTAATAGTGTGAATACTATGTAAAGTACATTTTAGATACAATATTGTCAGCTACTGTGTGTATTTTTGCTCTGCCAACAAAAATTGTGAATGCTTACTTGTTTGATTCCTGAATGAATTTGTGAGTAGAAACAAATCAGTTTGCAAAAATCTGATGACTCACTCAAATTTAATTTCTTTCACAACTGCAGTATTTTTTACTTTTCACAGTGTAGCTTGAAATGTAGCTCATGGCTTCAAGGATGATGTTCGCTCCATGTAGTACATACCATATCTAAAGAGAGAGGTTGTGGTTGTGATCAGTGGTGTAGAGCCTGAGGAAAAGGGAGACAGACTCTTAGTGGTGAAGTGGGAACGAGAGATAACCATTTTCTCAGCAGGGACCAGTTCTGAGCATCATACTTTTAAGTAGAAAAGCCTCTGAAGTAGCTACAAGACCAATTACTGTCCTTATGCACGACTGAGTGCAGAGCACTGTAAATGAAGAGCATAATATCTGTTGGGGAAGATATGAAACAATACAATCTGCTACTTACAGTAACGTCTGCATTGTGCAAACTGGGGAATGTTGATACGGATGATTATGACTTTTAACTCAGTGTATTTTCAGCGCATAGCGGAGCTTAAAAAATAATGTTTTTGCATTTAAATGCTAACTTCTGTTGAACATCTGCCACTGACGGTGGTGTTATTAGATTTATTAACACTTCAGCTCTTGTGAAAAACCCTCAAAGCCCTGTCACCATGACAATCCCTCTCTCTGCACTGGCTGTGTTAGCACAGGATTGATATATGCAGCTTTCCAAGCAATATCTGCCAGAGTACGTGAGCCTGATGAGGGGCACAAACTTTGATGGGAAGGTCAGCCACTTATGACTATCAACAGCCACCATGAGGCTGCCAGCGAGAGGATTGATTCTTGCTTTAAACTTTCACGCCGTGGGGGAGTGGCAGTGACAAAGAGTACATCACTGTCTCTTTTGCCCACTCCGATCAATCGCGTCTACAGCTTCTCCAAAGAGATTCTGCCATTTTGCACTCTGCAGAAGCATCACCAAGGCAGCAAAATGTCCAAGGGCATCTAGGCAGATCTTATCTGTTCTTCTTGTGGTCTCCTGGCCCATCTAGGAAGACCGAGACTCAGTCAGCAGACCACCAACACCCAGAGGACCAGTGCACTGATCACCCAGACACCCACTGACAAGACTGGAGGCTGGACTTTCTCTAATGGGTAGCAAAGACTTGCACAATACGTGACAAACTGCGATAATGTGTGAAACACACTGGCTGATCCAGAAATCTGTGCCTTTAAATCAAAGACACTGGGGAAACAGCAGTTTTCTTGTGAAATACACACAAGCAATGATTTTATGGCAATGGCGATTAGAAGTGGATGCACAGGAAATGTTCATTTAACAATCACCCCTGGATAAGAGAAGTCAGCATAATCTTTAAAGTAAGGGAACACATTTATTCTACGGGTCAATCTTATTAGGCCTAAACTTTGCACTTTTTTAGTCTGAGCAATTAGTCTAGCCAAATAATGTGATGGAATTGCTTTGATTGGGCTTAAGAACATTGATCCCCGAGGCTGATCTTGAGCCCAACCAGCTTAGGGTACATTAGTTGCCTCATGTGCAGCAAAAGCTATTAGACAATGGATTTTCTCTTCACCTTGATTCATTTATTGCTTAGATAATCCCTGTATTTTGGGGTGATTTACCCCACCACTTGCTAGTTGTAATGGCTTTTAGCTAATAGCTAACACATGCAATTAAATAGTGAATTAAGTGGTCCCTACCGGAGAAACAAATTACAAATGTAGTGCACTAAATCATGTACTATATACAGTGCATTAACACTATACACTCAGCCACACAGTATATGAATTTTTGAAGAGTTATATCATTTTAAAATGGAACACTAATGCAATTTTTTACTACATAGAAACATTTATTGGCTTTCAGTATGACACTGGTCTTCTCTTCTCTTCTTTTTTAGAAAGAAAGAAAGAAAGAAAGAAAAAGAAAGAAATACTTCTATTGAGCAAGGATGCATTAAATTGATCAAAAGTGACAATAAAGACATTCATAATGTTAGAAAAGCTTCCTGTTTCAAATAAATGTTGTTCTTTTGAACTTTTCATTCATCAAAGAATCCTGAAAATAAATCTATCACAGTTTCCACAAATATATATTTTATAAATATTTTAAAATGCATTAAAATAGAAAACAGTTATTTTAAATTGAATAATATTTCACAATATTACTGTTTTTACTGTATTTTTGATAAAAAAATAAATGCAACCTTCGTGAGCATAAGAGACTTTCAAAGACAATATTTACAGTATAAAATATGCTGTATACCTAAAGAATGGGCTTTTACATATTGCACATTATACACATATTTAAAAAGAATGTGAAAGCATTCAACTTAGATTTGTAAGGTGTTGTCTTCTCCACAGACTGAAGGTGCCACTGTTTTTTTTGTCAATCACCACACGGCCTGATAATAGGTGACTATCGACAGTCTCCATGAGGCGGCCAACAAGAGGATTGATTCTTGCTTCAAACATCATGGCAAACTGGCAATGACAAAGAGCACATCACTGTCTCTTTTTGCTGCAATCATTCACATCTACAGTGACTCCAGAGAGATTCTGTCATTTTGCCCTCCACAGAAGCCTCACCAAGGCAGCAAAATGTCCAAGGGCATCCGGACAGGTCTTATCTCTTCTCCTCATGGTCACCTGACCTGTCTTCGCATTAATCAGTGGACCACCAACACCCAGAGGACCAGCCTTATCACCCACTGAGAAATTTCAGCAGTCACCACATCCGCCATCTTGACGATTTTTGGTCAATCCACCATCATGGCTAGATAACCCCTCCCGTACTGTTACATGAAGTGCATGAGTGCCTAAAATGCCAACTCTGTCAACTGAACAAGTGCTTTTTCTGGATACACTGTCTTATTACATTGTTCAGTGTGAACACATTACTCAAACTCCTTGTTCTACAAAAATGGCATAAAATTGTACAGAGGTAAAGTATGTGAAAAGGAACAGACCTCTACACTTTATTATTGTTTTCAAAGCAAATAACACGATAGGTGAATGCACACCTAAATTACCTGCATATTTTAAAAAATTCACCTGCACTTTGTGCTGTTTTTGGAGCAATGCATGCTGGGTGTACTCACTAAAGCATTGACAGATCAGAGATAAGAGCACTCTCTCTCTTTAAGTAACATCCCAAGTTGCTTCGTGAAGTGGTTCACGGCATGCAGGTGTCTGCTCTCAAAAAGAGGTGAGGTGATTGTAATAATTACACTGTCTAAGCAGAAGACTTTAAGAGGCTTGGCTAGCAAAGTGCCCAGTATCCCACTGTCTGCTTTTCAAATCGCATGTCAGAAAAGGGTGCTATCTGAACAGCTTGTTACTGCAAAGTTTTTATCATTCGTTTCTTCACATCACTTTGTGGAGGAGCTCAAGGACGTTATCTTGGAGGGGAACGCATTTGGCTTGCAGGAGTTGTTCGTCGTCATTCACAAAACACAGAGCATAGTAATCATTCACTGTCAAGGTGTGCCAGCAAAACTGCAGGCCTTTTTTGTCTCTGTGTCTGTAGGCGTGTGTGTGTGTGTGTGTGTGTGTGTGTGTGTGTGCGTGTACTTGTGTCCAGGAGCAGCCAGGCAATCTTCACGCCATACTAATTGTGTCATCTGTGCTCTTTAAAAGGGCACATGGAGGCTGGTCAGTAATTACCACAAATGTAGCTTCCAGCAGGTAAAAACACAAATTAGAGGCTTTTGAGTTCTCTTAGTCGCATGTGATTTTTCACACTTCCAACACTGTGCTCACAGAAGGTGGACAGTAAATTTGTTTCTGTAACAAATTTCAGGTTCAATGTAAGTTTACAGTGATGGTAATCCAAAATAAATATCCATGTCAAAGAAAGAAAGAAAGAAAGAAAGAAATGTGAGTAAGTGTCAATATCACCATAGAGTGCCTTTCAACCCTCACAATACCCACACATTTTGTAATATGTCATTTGTAATAATATTTTGATAATTATGGGCCATTATTCGAAGCATAAACCATAAGATATGTCCATCCTGTCATGGATATACACTCACCGGCCACTTTATTAGGTACACCTGTTCAATTGCTTGGTAACACAAATTGCTAATCAGCCAATCACATGGCAGCAACTCAATGCATTTAGGCATCTAGATGTGGTGAAGACGACTTGCTGAAGGTCAAACCGAGCTTAAGGCAGTTTTGAAGGCAAAAGGGGGTCCAACCCGGTACTAGCAAGGTGTACCTAATAAAGTGGCCAGTGAGTGTATATTTTACTGTTAAATATGTTTTCATTGCAATATTAAGATGCAAATTATATTTTCTGAAAGGTATGATGTCTCTTTCTTAAACAGGGTTATTTGTTAGCTTTCAAATTATAAATACATAAAAGATTTTATGTAAACCATGAGTTTTTAAAGAAACTCATACAATTCGTACATGTATTTTTCTTATTTGGAGAAAACTGTGATATTTGGATGCAGTTTTTGCTATTGCCCCCATACCTAGCTATTGAACACATTGGATTATATAGATATGATTGAATTATTATTTAAAATATTATTTTAAAATATCAAGATGACAGGGTGGACCAGCACGCGATGGGGTGGACACATAAAACAGAACACACAAAGCATGACAAAATATGACCTTTTCAGTCAGAAATCATTTCACACAACGTAATTGTGAATCGCCGACAGCTCCAGATATTTAGCATGCCAAATATTTCGCGGTCTTTTTTATTAAATAAAAATATATTTTTTTTTATTACCAAATGATCGATACACTCAAATTGAGTAATTTTTTTAAATTTTATGATTTGACTATATTCTACTCTCATTCAAATTTAATGAGCAGTGCATGGGACATAGCAAAATTACACGCATCCTCTTACACAAAACTAAAACAAATCTAGAAAATTTATCTAAAGAGCCAAGTAATGCTTTTGGAATGAATATAACAACTTAGCCTGATATAACACACCCTTTCATAGTCATTTTTATGTTAAGTTATCATGGCAAATTAGTAATTTATGTACAGGACACCAAAAGGCACCGCACAGTGATATTGACCTGCAAATGATGGCAGAAACTTAGCTCAATTGACAACATTTGTGGCGTATTGTTGATTACCACGATTACCACAAATATGTGTTTATATTGTAACAGATCGGCCAGGCTCCGCCACCACCCAATCACAACGATCACAACGATCCCAGTTCTGAGCACCAGCACCTGTCACTAATCAAGCACCTCATTAACCAGCCTGCATAAAAGCACACACCTCAGACACCCTCACTGTCCGGTCTCGTTTACACGTAGAGGACTTAATGACTTTGCTACTGAATTCCTTTGAATACTTCTTGCATTACTTACCTCCTGTGTTCCTCCTAGTGTCTCCTCGTCTCCAAGTGTCTCCTGTTCCTCCTTGTTCACGGATCGCTGAGGTGTGTGCTCCTCCTGCCTACACACCAGCTCCTGTAAAGCCAAAGACTCGGATTCCCCCACTCATCATATCCTTCGAACTATTCATTCACCATCACCTCCTCTGGACCCTACCCCAGTACTCTCTGTGACCAAATAAACCAGTTTTATATATACTAACCTGTTGTGTCAGACCTCTTCCGTTACACACTGCTCCAACACTGTCTTTTTCTGATGATAGATTTCCCTGCAAACTGCAAGTAAATTTAGCATCTCTCAAAACTAGAAGGAAAAACAAATCTGAACCTTTTGACCCGGTAGTTAGAACTGCATCCCATTAGTGTCTTCAGCCAGAGGATGTTTATGCTATTCTCACAGGGCCTGAGTGCGGCTCAAACTTCCTTCAATTAGTTCCTTGAAAATGCAGTGCAAAAAGAGGATCCCCATTACATTCATCAGCATTTGAAGGTGTCAGGTCTTGTGTGATTAAATGCAAATAGTTAATGTCTTCCTCTATCTTCATTAATTAGATGTGACATTAAAAGTACACTTCAGAGTTTTTTTTTTTTTTTTGATTTTATTATAACATTAATCATAAACAAGCGGGAAGCCTATGGCTGCAATGAATGGGTTAGGCTGGTACAGGATGAGACCTTTATAGGCGAATATGGTCTTTGCTGTACCACGGTGAATAATAGCTGTTCATTGGTTCGGATGACTACAATTTACACATAAAAGATTGCAGTCTGTCAGTTGTAATTCTTTATTATAACTTTAAGATGGACCTATAAGCATATGCCTCTTATCTTTACAGAGTAAGATGACCATGCCACCATATTTTGTTTCTCTTGACCATTGATGGCACAAAATCTCATCTCAGCACATTTGATGAATGGCTTTTTTTAATTTTGTCATTTCATCTGAATGTCAACACTGGGGAATCAGTCAACACAGTTTTGAGGTTAATTGATCTAATTTTGTGTCTTTGGAAAATAGTGATCTGTGGCATTGTATTATGCTGAATATCAAAGTGTTTTGTGTGTTTGTTAAAGGTCCCCTGAAATGCTTAGAAACACGCAAACATGTTACTCTATGTGTTGACGTCATTTTAACTGAAACAGGAAGACAGGGCGGGACATATCATACCGCCCCTTTTTAAAATAGCCAATAGCATTTGTTTATATCACAGCTTGGGCTAGAGCCGTTCAGAGCCGTTGAGCTGCGTAAAGCCGCATTTGACAAGGTATGCCAGCCACAATCTCATCCATATTGCTATAAAATATAGCATTCTGTGTAGAATTCAAATAGCTCCGATACATTTTGTGGTCTGCGCCGACTCGTGCATGTGATCCGCTCCGTGCTAACGTGTCTCTGGACCGGAGCAGAATGTGTGCGGTGGTTAGCATGACATAGCGCAAAACCAGACTTTTTTTTTTTCTCAATGGAAAGCATATTTACACTGTTTGAATCATTCCCTGTCCCCTATATAGTGCACTACGTGCCATTCACTGTACAGAAAATACTAATTCTGTGAACAAGTGACCGATTTCAGCCGAGGCTTCAGCGTCTATTTTATAGTGTAGGGGGCGGGCGTTTCGGATTCTAGAGAGCATTTGATTGGACAGAAAGTTTGATGAGAAGCTGAAGTACGATGTGACGTCAAAAAAAAAAATCGTTGAGCCGTTTTGGCGGAAGTGACGAACTGCAAGCTTTGAATGCTTATATCTTCTAAATGCGAATTTTGTCACTGTTTTGGAGCACACTGCCTTATAGATAACCTTAAGACTAACATATTCATACATTCAAATTTAATGAGCAGTGCATGGGACATAGCAAAATTACACGCATCCTCTTACACAAAACTAAAACAAATCTAGAAAATTTATCTAAAGAGCCAAGTAATGCTTTTGGAATGAATATAACAACTTAGCCTGATATATGCTTTTGGAATGAATATAACAACTTAGCCTGATATAACACACCCTTTCATAGTCATTTTTATGTTAAGTTATCATGGCAAATTAGTAATTTATGTACAGGACACCAAAAGGCACCGCACAGTGATATTGACCTGCAAATGATGGCAGAAACTTAGCTCAATTGACAACATTTGTGGCGTATTGTTGATTACCACAAAAAAAGTAAATATGTGTTTATATTGTAACAGATCGGCCAGGCTCCGCCACCACCCAATCACAACGATCCCTCTCACCTGAGTTCTGAGCACCAGCACCTGTCACTAATCAAGCACCTCATTAACCAGCCTGCATAAAAGCACACACCTCAGACACCCTCGGAATTCCATGCTGCCCATCCGGATCAGCCAGCACCTCGGGGCAGAGGTAGACCACCACGACGTCGGGGTTTTCGGCCCTCAGGAGCGGGTTGTGTCAGACCTCTTCCGTAACATATATATATATAAAAGGAATAAAATAAAAAAAATATATATTAAATATGTAAGTAAATGGGGACAATTTTTGGAGGACTTAAAAGCAGAAATACAGTTCAAAACATTGGGTTCAGCAAGATTTTTTGTTTCTGAAAGAAATGAAAACTTATATTCATCATGGACATATTAAATTGATCAAAATTCACATCTATATCAAACAAATCTGATAAGCTGGCCTTTTGAACTTTTATTTATTAAAATAACCTGATAAAAATGCATCACTGTTTTCACAAAATAAATAAATAAATTACAAACAACTGCAGCACAACTGTTTTCAACAATGATAGTATTAAGAAATGCTTCTTGAGCAGCAAATCAGTGACACTGAAGACTGGAGTAATGGCTGCTGAAAATTCAGCTCTGCCATCAGAGAAATAAATTACACTGCCGATTGAGCTTTATTTTCTCTTTCTTTTTCTTTTTTTTCGCATATACACAGAATATTCCTTTAAGTGCACTGGTTATCTTTCACCCTATTCAAACAGAAACAATGGTGAGCATAGGACTTTGCATTTATCAACATAATGGTCACTAATACTGATTTATTGGATGAATGCACATGCCCATGCAATGATAGCGGCGGTTTAATTAGCCTTAATAGAAAATGAATGCTGACTTGCATGTGTTGTATCTACATTCACATAAATGTCATCTTTCATGCAAGCCAGTTAATATTGGTTCATTAGAAAAGAGCTTTAATTGCATGTTCTAATGGAATACTATCTATTAAAGGGAATATGAATTTAATCATCACGCAGTTGACTTTATACTGTAGCTTTGCTAAACACACAAGCAAAAAGAAACATTCTGGAAGGCTTAACAAGTCATCTGGGCCAAGGAAAGAACAACAAATGTGTGCAATGATGAAGCACCTTCACGCTACTGAATGCCACTGTGAGCTTTCATGACAAGGACATTTCTCAATCAATTAAATGCATGGCATGAATTTAATTTGTATCCACTATTAATGAGAGCCCAGCAAGGCCTCTTTTGCACAGAGTGAGATGTGGTGGAAATGCTTATCTTCAAGAACAGCCAGGCAGAGAGAGACACCAGCAGAGCTTCCACTTTAGCAGTGCTCTAAAAATACTTTACACAAGCAGAGTCGAAGAAACACAAACGCTCTACATATTCATGAAATTTAATCACACAGTACAAGTGAGGAGCGCCTCTGTGGTCTTTTCATGAGGGTCTGTGAATAGATTTTTTTAAATTAACTCTGTGAATATTAGGGCTGGGTGATATACTAATTTTAAAAATTAAAAATGTCTGCCTGAAGAAATCAATGAAAACAGTTGCACTTTTATTTGCCATTTTTAATGTTAATATTGCAATGATTTTAATGTACTTTTTATTTTGTCACTAATTTCACTATAGAGTCAATAACATGAGATTTTAAAGGTGAATGTTATAAAAGGTATCTCAGACTGAAACAGATTTTTAGAAGCAAAAAAGGCATTACATTTATTAAATAAATCAGTTTAAAATATGCCCTAGTAAAAAAAAAAAGTTATATATTTAAAACACATTTATATCATACTAAGTATAATTTAAATATATTACTGTATCATATTTACCGACATATCCCTCGAGACTTGCAGATATAAACAATATAATTAAACTTTATTTAGAGTACTACTTGTGCACAATGCACTTTTCTAAATATTAACCCTAAAATGTGCTTTAATGTCACTATTTATGAGGACTGTATTATCGTTGAATAATATCAGTCTTTAAATGCACGATATCTAAAGTATACTTGCAATAGTTCCACTTTATCAGAATCAAATATACTTTAATATATCTTTAGTTGGACTTCAGCACTACTTCCACACAATTAAAGTGCATTAAGCACAAAATCAGTTGTTTCAATTTAGCAGACTTTAAGTTTAAGTACACTAAAGGTACAATTGCAGGGTATTTTTATTAAGTACATAAATATGTAAATGTATTTGTAGTATACTTAGCAAGAAATAAATGTATTTCAAATACGTTTTAGTATATTTATTTTTCAAAACTCTCATTAAATGATTTGTTAGCACTCAAAAAGGGCTCTGAACCGATTCAAGGAACGAAAACGAAATCCGGAAACGAATGGAATTTTGATTGGAACAGAAACAGAAATGGAATCAAATTGTATAATTCCGAACAGAATCGAAAATTTGAAATGGCATAACGTTATTTTATCATTCCATTTAATATTTGAAATTTGCTGTCAACCAATCACGAATTCCAGTACTACGGTCTATGCAAAATTGCAAATGTGAGGCTGACGCTTCCAACGAGTGAAATGAACGCACTCAGCTGTGAACTCATCATAGGTAAGTCACTATAATGGCAATGCACCGACGTTAGAGTTTATCCGAGGATAGTGTAAGATGGATTCAACAGATCACATGCACCTGCAGCGCTTCTGTGAACGGAGAAAACAGAATAAAACTACAGGCTTACATAAAAAGGAATATATAGGCATATACACAAAATATATTTCACTTAAATCATTGGCAGATTAACAAAATGAAAGAAAAAAATGTGCTGAGTTACGTTTCATTGTGACGTGTTCCAAAGTTCTCGGAAAGGAAAACGAGACAGCAGAAAGTAGTTTTCTTTATTTTGCAAAAGCTTTACAGTTTTATTTATTTTGCAAAAGCTTGACAGTTTTGTATGACATCTTGCTTCTATAACCAACCAGCGTTGATATGACCATATCGCGCCGGCACCTCAAGCACACACAGACACAACATATTTTTGCGACATTGCAACCTGTTCATTATCAAAATAAAATAGCCTACAGTTAGAAACGTATAAAAAGTAACACTGCTCTGTTGTTCAATCTGTTGCATTCAGCGTGACCACTGCCTCACTGTGCTGATATAGCCGATGTGAAGGATGCTGTTTTACGTCGATGAAAGTACAAAGCCTATAGCCTAATAAATACTATTTTAGCATCCAGATACGTTGCGAATATGGAAACATTTGGATTAATGCCAAATGAGAGAGGTAGGCATCAGTTTTACCTTAAATTAATTTGTTTTTGGATTGATGTTTTTATAGCCTAAACGCATAGCCTTAAAGGGGTCATATGATGCGATTTCAAGTTGTCCTTTCTCTTTGGAGTGTTACAAGCTCTTGGTGCATAAAGAAGATCTGTAAAGTTGCAAAGACAGACGTCTCAAATCCAAAGAGATCATTTTTAAATATCTTTAAAAATACTTTAATGTCTTTAAAGCGTTAATAGATTTTTTATTTTGTTTAGTAGCCTACATTTGGCCAAAATCTAGAAAATATTATTCTGTATTGGCTGTGACTAAGCACAGCGGGTTAAGATACCAGATCTCTTCCTGTTTTTTTTTTTCTTTTCTTTTTGAGTAAAGAAAACGCTGTACTTTTTTATTATTACTATTATTATTATTATTATTATTATAGGCAAAGGAATTAAAAAAAATAATGTTATTAACCGGTATTTTTTCCTCTCGAACCGGTTTCGGAACGGTAATAATACAGAGGAACTCAGGAACAGAAACAATAAAATATTGATTCTGCTCGGAGTGAACCCCGCCCCCCTTGAAGGTCACGTTAATTTTATTTTCTCTATAGCACCAGATCACAACAGAAGTCATTTAAAGTTACCTTTCCTATAGAACAGGTCTATACCTTGTTCTTTTATTAAACAAACTAAATAGCCTTATGTTATTTATTTACACGACGGCATGTCATTTCTGTCTCTACCTTACATGGTCGCACTCTCTGTATCGCGCACAGCGGAGTTCTGCCCCGATGCGCACACACAAGTGAGCACTCTCCCACTCCCACTAGTATTTGTAAATATTAAGCCGCAAAACGACTATTTAAATATGAATTCTGTGTGTTAATGAATGGTGCAGACACGCAGTTTTGGTTACTACTCGTACTGAAGTGCGCGTGACGCTTCCGGTGATATTAACTTCTGCCATCTCACTAATGAGGACATAAATACAAGAACAACATCTCCAGAACTGCTCTGGTCATGAGCATTTGACCGTTTCATTTGAGTAAA
>NW_015639867.1:953712-960453 GCF_001515625.1 Sinocyclocheilus rhinocerous
CTCTCTGTATCGCGCACAGCGGAGTTCTGCCCCGATGCGCACACACAAGTGAGCACACTCCCACTAGTATTTGTAAATATTAAGCCGCAAAACGACTATTTAAATATGAATTCTGTGTGTTAATGAATGGTGCAGACACGCAGTTTTGGTTACTACTCGTACTGAAGTGCGCGTGACGCTTCCGGTGATATTAACTTCTGCCATCTCACTAATGAGGACATAAATACATGAACATCTCTAGAACTGCTCTGAGAGTCACTTCATGAGCATTTGACCATTTCATTTGAGTAAAACTATCCTCATAATATATATACACAGGAATGTAAAGGTATTCACGGCAACCCGTCAAAATAAAAGTTCGATTTAGCTTAAAGACATTGCGGCAGAAATATATTACTATTGTTCAGTAGAATGTACATAATAGGCTACTACTACTACTAAAATTATTAAAATCTTATTTTTAAGGAATAATCATACACTATTTCTTCAATGTTTTAATTGTAATATTAAATCCCCTTTATTTTCCAAAAATAAAATGTTTAATTTTCATTAATTAAAAGATTTTTAAAAGAGAAAGTTTTATGCCTTAAAAAATGTAAATGCACAACACAGAATTTCTAAAGAAAAAAAATAATAAGGCTATTGTAAGAATATATGAAACTTGTTTTTATGCTTTCAAATAATTAGACATGTTAATACACAGAATTTGGTAACAATAAAACACAAGGTTGGAAAAAATAAAACATTTCATAGGGCCCTAAACATGTAATTTTTGTTAAACTTTTGATCAATTAATGTTAAATTGTTTAAGTTTCATGATTTTAATTAATTAGCGATTAACATTACAATTATGTTTTTTGATTAATAAAATTTTATTTAACCATTAAAAAGGAGTCCAGAAAAATAGCCGTAAACCTAGGGGAAACACTGCTAATGGATATCATGCTGCTAAAGAGAATACAAGATGGGGGGAATCAATAACTTCCGCCCACTTCATGTCTGGTTTTGTTTAGAGCCAGTGATTACGAGTGGCAGAAGTGTGGCTCTTTGTCAGTCATTCTGGACTGTCCTCTGCTCTATGCTAATTAGATCTCACTTGTTTTTTTTTTTGCTGTTGTGATGGATGGTACTGGACATTTTCAAAAGCGACTGTCCAGACAAAAAGGCCACCAGCTGTACACAACCTTCTGTGTGTTTGTGTAGAGAGAGTGCAGCTAGAGGGACCGGTGACACTACTGACAGGTGTTTATTTCTTCTGAAATGCACTTCGACATTATTGGTCAATCTTTAGTCTGAGTGAAATGTAACTACCAAATAATTTTTGAAGTACTGGAAAGCTAATTCATTTTTTTCCTGTATACTGGCAATGAAATTGCCTCTCATTGCTAGAGGTCTGAGGAAACCAGCAAATGTTTGTTACAGAAAATAAGCGACACGTTTGTCAAAAAAAATATAATAATAAAAATTACTCTTTAAACCACATAAATGACTCATAAAAGCACCGGGCGTATACACAAGAGATTTTGCACTTTTTTCAATGAAGGATCTGCTTTCAAACGACTGCAACAGGATGCCAGAAGCCTGACATTTTCTGTGCTTTGAGAGTTCATTGCTACTCTTGCTCTAGGTCAAAAATCTGTTGAGAGGGAATCTGTGTCTCATATGAGCTCATCATCAACAAGTAATGACCAATAAGCTTGCGTTGATTAGCATAGCTGAGTTTGTCTCTTATACACACACACACACACTGAACCCTGCAGATGTACAGTATCCATGCCAACTGGCCTTACATAGATTAACAACACTGTATTACAATATAGGAACATGCCAACACAGACAACAAATCTGTGTTATTAAAAAAAAACAACTCTTGTTTATCATCATAAGCCAAACAATGCAAGATGCCTCTCAGTCTAATGGCAGCTCATTTCAGCTGGACATGAGTATTGTAATGGGAACAGAGCAGGCCAGAGCGAAGTACACACTCACTATTGTGCTCTCCCGTTACTCCTCTACAGGAGTGATGCGTGCCCAGCTGTGAGATGGAATGCTATTGGCTGAGATGTCTTGTAGTACAGAGGGGCATTGTGTGGTGGGATGGTCTCACTGATTTATTATGTGAGGTACTGGAATGCTGTTCCAAAAGACAGAGTATTTGGCGCTATAGTGTTCACCAGCATGCTATCCATGTGTTTCCAAGCCAAGACGTGATCCTGATGGATCTTACTGCATTCCACTACCAAAAGTCTCTACTTTTCATGAAAGTACTTTCTACTTTTCATGAACAGTAAGATTAAAAAGACAAAGACTTACTCAATAATATGGTCTATCTGTCTATCTATCTACATACACATACATACATACATACAGATAGATAGATAGATAGATAGATAGATAGATAGATAGATAGATAGATATTATACAAATAAACAAAATAATAGTAAAATAAGTTTGTTAAAAAGAAACACATTTTTATACATAAAATATTAAATTAAATGTATATTTTATTATATATGAATGTATAATATATTATGCTGTTTAAATAAAAAATGTTTGTGATATTCCTCAAAAATAATGTATTAATACATTTATGATTATGATTATTACATTCTATCCTGCAAAAGTAATATATTTATGCCATAATTTCTTTAAATTTGACTGAACGTTGAGTGAAGACCTGAGTTTCTGTGTGTTTTAATACATTGTATAATCATTATTATCACTGTGAAAAAATACATTCTGCTATGCAGTAGTAATGTATTTCTATTATAATTTCTTCAAGTTATATTTACATATACATTTATAATAAAATTCAGTAAATAAATTATTGTTTTTTTCATATAAGTTTTTCCAAAAATTACAACTGTCCATGTGTGGCATGCATTTCAATAAATAATTCTGCCCATAATTAAATTTTTTCTCTCTCTTTTTTCCTCTTTTCTTCAGCATTCAGTGGACAAGAAATAGTTGTCAGTGAGAGGCTTGCTAAATTAGCCTTACCAAGACAAGTCCAACAAATATTTATAAAAAAAAATCTTTTCTACCAACAAGTCATGGAAATAACATTTGATCATGTAGGTGAAAAACCACAAAAAAAAAGAAAAACACCAATGTGAACTCTACTGTGAAAGAAGTATATACACTGTTGGACACTGTTAGCAGACCAAACCAGTTTCAATAAGAGTTTTAAGGGTGTCAAAACTGCCCCTGCTAGTTGAAGAAACACAGTTGTGCCATTGTAATTGTCACTCAATGGTCATTCTGTCTCCAATAAATGACAAAGCCCAGTCTACCTCTATAAATGACCAAAAAAACTTTTTTGTAGCACTCAAGCGTGCACCCACCCGGTGTTGTCAAAGCTCCATTCAAAATTCATTTTGAGCAGCTAATGCACAAAGACCAGCAACTGCCCTGATGTCAAGCAGATGCTCTGAGAGAGAGAGAAACCAGCTCTGCCACTTACCTCTGTCACTGTAGTCGTCTACCAGTATGATCTCTGCGATCAGGTGGTCGGGTGTGCGGTTGGTGATGCTGAGGATGGTTCTGAGCAGAGAGGACCAGCCTTCATTATGGAACGGGATGATAATACTTGTGTTTGGGAGGTTTTCAAGATACAGCTTCTGCTTACAGCTACAGAAAAGAAAGAATGATACAGAGAGTGAGATTGAGGCAGGCAAACACTACTGTATCTACTTATGCTTTACATAACAGAGCAGGCCAGAGCGAAGTACACACTCACTATTGTGCTCTCCCGTTACTCCTCTACAGGAGTGATGCGTGCCCAGCTGTGAGATGGAATGCTATTGGCTGAGATGTCTTGTAGTACAGAGGGGCATTGTGTGGTGGGATGGTCTCACTGATTTATTATGTGAGGTACTGGAATGCTGTTCCAAAAGACAGAGTATTTGGCGCTATAGTGTTCACCAGCATGCTATCCATGTGTTTCCAAGCCAAGACGTGATCCTGATGGATCTTACTGCATTCCACTACCAAAAGTCTCTACTTTTCATGAAAGTACTTTCTACTTTTCATGAACAGTAAGATTAAAAAGACAAAGACTTACTCAATAATATGGTCTATCTGTCTATCTATCTACATACACATACATACATACATACAGATAGATAGATAGATAGATAGATAGATAGATAGATAGATATTATACAAATCAACAAAATAATAGTAAAATAAGTTTGTTAAAAAGAAACACATTTTTATACATAAAATATTAAATTAAATGTATATTTTATTATATATGAATGTATAATATATTATGCTGTTTAAATAAAAAATGTTTGTGATATTCCTCAAAAATAATGTATTAATACATTTATGATTATGATTATTACATTCTATCCTGCAAAAGTAATATATTTATGCCATAATTTCTTTAAATTTGACTGAACGTTGAGTGAAGACCTGAGTTTCTGTGTGTTTTAATACATTGTATAATCATTATTATCACTGTGAAAAAATACATTCTGCTATGCAGTAGTAATGTATTTCTATTATAATTTCTTCAAGTTATATTTACATATACATTTATAATAAAATTCAGTGAATAAATTATTGTTTTTTTCATATAAGTTTTTCCAAAAATTACAACTGTCCATGTGTGGCATGCATTTCAATAAATAATTCTGCCCATAATTAAATTTTTTCTCTCTCTTTTTTCCTCTTTTCTTCAGCATTCAGTGGACAAGAAATAGTTGTCAGTGAGAGGCTTGCTAAATTAGCCTTACCAAGACAAGTCCAACAAATATTTATAAAAAAAAATCTTTTCTACCAACAAGTCATGGAAATAACATTTGATCATGTAGGTGAAAAACCACAAAAAAAAAGAAAAACACCAATGTGAACTCTACTGTGAAAGAAGTATATACACTGTTGGACACTGTTAGCAGACCAAACCAGTTTCAATAAGAGTTTTAAGGGTGTCAAAACTGCCCCTGCTAGTTGAAGAAACACAGTTGTGCCATTGTAATTGTCACTCAATGGTCATTCTGTCTCCAATAAATGACAAAGCCCAGTCTACCTCTATAAATGACCAAAAAAACTTTTTTGTAGCACTCAAGCGTGCACCCACCCGGTGTTGTCAAAGCTCCATTCAAAATTCATTTTGAGCAGCTAATGCACAAAGACCAGCAACTGCCCTGATGTCAAGCAGATGCTCTGAGAGAGAGAGAAACCAGCTCTGCCACTTACCTCTGTCACTGTAGTCGTCTACCAGTATGATCTCTGCGATCAGGTGGTCGGGTGTGCGGTTGGTGATGCTGAGGATGGTTCTGAGCAGAGAGGACCAGCCTTCATTATGGAACGGGATGATAATACTTGTGTTTGGGAGGTTTTCAAGATACAGCTTCTGCTTACAGCTACAGAAAAGAAAGAATGATACAGAGAGTGAGATTGAGGCAGGCAAACACTACTGTATCTACTTATGCTTTACATAAAATGCTTGATCTGTGCATCAACGTATAATCCACATATTGTAAGACACTTAACAAACACTCCCAACATTGCATAAGCCTCTTCAGAACAATGATGTGTGAAATACAAATCGTGTCGCTTATTGCACTAGATCTTGACAAACTGTAAAAACATTATTTGAAAACAAAAGGACCCGCATGGGCCACCCCAACGCCGTGGGCAACGGCGACGGAGCTCAGATCATAAATCAATGTTTTGAGAGGTCCTTCAGTCCCAGCGTGCTCATAAAGCATTCAGAAATCTGCATGCTAATTGAGCTCCGACAAAGCCGGCACTGACAGATGAAGTGGCACTTTATGGCTCACACCGGTCTCTCTAATTCAGCACCCTGACAAACTTGGCAAGCCGGCCCTAATTCATACACCTCCATATAATAATCATTCTCAGGGTGCTGCATGGTTTATTAACATTTCACTTCCATGGAGGTGGAAAAAACGACAGAAAACAAAAATACAGTGTAAAGAGAACCACCATGGTGAACGAATGCATTCTGGAGAGGAGCCAGCATCTAAAACAGCCCTGTCTGACCTGTCAGATCAGTCTACTAATGAAATACAGTTCAGGAAGAAAAAGGCACTCCATTTGCATAGTAATAGACAGACAGTGTCATGTGCATTACTGGAACATGCAACTGTCACATACGGCAAATGCTCCAAATCGGTATTAAAGAATATTCATTTGCATGAAAGTGCTACAGTTCAGGATTTGGGCTATGGTATTTGTGGAAAGAGAAGTATGTTGTGTTCTAAAATCTACAAAGAAAGATTTTTTTTATCCAGTGATAAAAATGTTATTTTCCATGTGTCACTATTAGGATGTTGTTTACGATTCCTGTCCTTGAGGCCCTCAAATAGCATCTTTTTTTTTTTTTGCTTTCGCCTCAATTCAACAATCCATATTCTATCTGATTAAAATAACTTTTACATTTGGGGTAATAACAAAAATATGTATTTTTGTAAGAAGTGTGTTTGTGTGTGTGTGTGTGTGTGTGTGCGTGTGCGTGTGAATTTTAATGTTTTTAAAAGAAGACTCTTATGCTCACCAAAGCCATTTATTTGATCAAAATACAGTAAAAACATGAATATTGTGGAATTGTTTTCTGTTTGAATGCATTTTAAAATGTGATGCAAAGCTGAGCCATTTCAGCAGCCATTACTCCAGTCTTTAGTGTCATATGATCCTTCAGAAATCAGTATAATATAATATAATATAATATAATAAAATATAATATAATATAAGCATTAACGTCTTAAA
>NW_015639867.1:962044-969125 GCF_001515625.1 Sinocyclocheilus rhinocerous
TATAATATAATATAATATAATATAATATAATATAATATAATATAATATAATATAATATAATATAATATAATATAATATAATATAATATAATATAATATAATATAATATAATATAATATAATATAATATAATATAATATAATATAATATAATATAATATAATATAATATAATATAATATAATATAATATAATATAATCATTAACGTTTTAAATATTATAGACGTTTTAAATATTTGTGAAAACTGTTTTGCTTTATTCAAAAGACTATGGGCCAGTTTTACTAACAGCTTGCACCAGTGCAAATTGTCTTTTGGTATTAAAATAGTACTGTCAGTATTTACCAAAGACAAGCTGAGAAGAATTAGTGCTGAAAAGTCGTGGACACAGTTATTTTGTGCCTGACCTTATTGAATATGCATTTGTAGGAGTTTCCCTTTCAGACGGTAAATTTATCGGAGGAGAGTATTAATATGAATTAGTTTTTATCAAATTACTAGTATTTGCGCCATTATTTAACGCCCACAAATGCATGTCTTAAACTAATTTGTGCCTGTGTTGTAAGCAGATCACCCGCACCTGATGAGCATCGGCTCTGCTTACTTGTGACTACGCTAATTTGCGCTGTGCTTGGTATATTGCGCTGTTCGATATGTAAATGAGATGTTGCGTCTGTGTTCTTTAATTTGTTTGTTGTCAGTAAATCACCTGCAGAAATTTCCACGCCCATCGGCGCTGTTTTGGAATTGCTCTCTCACGCTAATTTGTCCTGTTTAGTAAATCTGGCCCTATATATGTGTTTTTAAAACTCTCTGCCATTTTTCACTTGAGAAAGCATGGAATCTGTCCAATGTTTTCTGCTTGTTGTTTGCACAAACTGAAGCTGCAGCAGCATCTGTGTATCTCTCTGTTACCTGCATTAAAAAGTGAATACACAGGCATGCTGGCTCTCACACTGAGACGGTTATTCACATTCTGTCTGTTGGCAGGTTCCACACTGAGCGCCACAGGCTTTTATAGGGGATGTAAATAAAAGCCCCACACCAGGCTCTTCACCGGAACATTGTCTGCAGTTCTTGAAAGGGGTTTACACAAATTTAAAGCTTACAGCAGGTGAGCAACAGACAAACTTTTCACCAAGAAGACATAGGCGGTGTTCTCTAACCTTGTAACGGCACTAAAAACAAGTTTTAAAGACTTCACATTCATTCACATTATCAAAGCCTGGAAGTTTGGCAAGCCAGCAGATGCTTAAATGGACCTTAAGCCTGTTCAGGCAGAATAAATTATATTTTAGTTATCGACAACCCTGTAACGAATCGGTCCTCCTTCAGACACTGACTCTTTGGTGCATGAGTTATAGAGATATATTTGTTCTTGCCAAGGGAAAATCCATGGCAGTGGAGACATTCAAGGGAAGGTAATGGTGCAGAGCCTTCTGAGAACAATTAACGATCAATCCATCAAGGAGCTCATTTAGATGGAAGTGTGAAACCAGACCTTCTCCTTCAAATCCTGCTAAATGTATGGACTGTGAAGCACACTAATGATGCCTCTCTCTTTTTTTGGCGCTATGCTTCAATACTGATGATGATGCATTTTCATTGTCATTTGTTCTAGAAAATGTTCTTAAGAATTAATTTCCTGTACTCCAAACAAAAACTTTTTTTTTATGTTTTTGAAGGAACTCATTCACCAAGGCTGCATTTATTTGATCAAAAATACAGTAAAAACTGTAATATTATGAAATATTATTACAATTTGAAAAATAAAAAAAACGATTTTCTATTGAAATATATTTTTCAACATATTTTAATTTATTCCTGTGATGGCAAAGCTGAATTTTCAGCAACCATTACTTTAGTCTTCAGTGTCACATAATCCTTCAGAAATCATTTTAATGACAATTTGCTGCTCAAGAAACATTTCTTAATATTACAGATGTTGAAAACAGTTATGCTGTTTAATATATTTGTAGAACTCTGACAGATTTTTTTTCCCAACATGGACAGTTCACAACTGTTTTGAGAAAGAACTCAGTCATTTTTATTTACAATAATATTTTTGTATATATAATTAATGTTTAATATAACAATAGGGATACAGAAAGAAAGTGAGTCATATTTGACTCATCTCAATATGCTGTCTCAAATTAGCCAAACCAGCACAAAATAAATAAGCTTTTATTAGGCTCCTGATATGATTGCAGTCTTCATTGCATGTGGGTCTACATGATGATTTTAAACAACATTCAAAAGATATATTTATTTTCTGTATATATAAAGCTATTAATGACGGTAAAATATTAAGTGCATCTTTAGGTAACTAACGCTTATCTTTAAGAAATGTTGGGGTTTTATGATCATAATTTTATTCACGATATATAATTAACACAGGTCTCCTAATAGTCAATGAGGTAAAATCTCAAAGATATAGGCTAACAGTCAAAAAAAAAAGTTATACCTGCTCTCCCTTGTTTTGATGTTATATGACAATAAAAGGCACACAAACAAAAAATATATCTGCCATGAAATCACTAAGCTAATTAATCCAAATTAGATTAATTCCTAATTTAGGACAGAATCATTCATTAAAACACATTGCGTAAATATGGCCTGCCACGGATCATTAAAACCATGCTGATGTCTAGCTCAAGCTGTGCAGCTCTGGAGGCTGGTTAACGTGAACATGCTGCGAGAATCAGCTCTACTCACTTTGGATGTCTGATGTCAGGAAGGGAGCGGTCCAGAGCGATATTGTTGCTGACATAGATGTTGAAGCCATTCTCTTTGTATACTGAGTCATCACACTCGTCCTCTGTGAGCGGATACGGTTTCCCATGCTCCCCTTTTCCTGAAACAGATGCGGTCAGACATCAGCAACCATGCTGAGCACAGCCAAGCATGTGTGTACTAACAATGAACATGCACCACTCCAAAGATAGAAAGCACCGCTGTGAAAACTGACAATTTATTTCATTATTATTTTATGACCGAATAGCTGAAACAACTTAACCAACGAGCCTGGCCTTTCCCTGAATGCTGACCAGACACACTCCAGTAAGAAGGCTCAACATGCTGACCGAGTTGCTGGCTCTGCAGTGTATATTATGGTCTCAGCCGCTTCCCACTCTGTCTGGTCTGTCACAGTTGATGGAAATCCTACTTATCATTACTTAATGGAATATAAAAAAAAAAAAATCAAATTCTGTCATCTACTCACCCTCATGTAATTCTAATCCTTATGCCTTCTTCCATGGAGTTATTCTGCATTATGTGCTGCTCTTTTCCATACAGCAAAAGTGTATTGTAACTATAGCCATATTGCTGCAATATCGTAATGCAATGTATTTTTCAAATACTGTCATACCGATGCTATTCAGTAGATAAGAAGTGCGCTATATAGAATGCATTGACAGGGAAACTCTATTAACTATATACTCTTCTTACTAATCGTTGTAATTTAACATTAACCCACACAACTAAATGTTTTTTGACATAGTATGAAATACCACGTATAGCCATATGATTTCTGCAGTGCACAAAATGCGGACAAAATCTCACAATCTAGTCATTTTACTTTATAAAGTGGAATGTCACAGGAATTTGCCATTTTTGGACAAATAAATCAAGAATAGTACAGTACAATAAATCAAATCCGGATATGAAATCATGTATGCAAATTTTAAAGTGCAAAAGACCATGTAAACACTATTGTCGAGTTTTTCTTTTGCTTATTGACCAAATGGGAATGTAGGGGGAAAAAAATGAGGAAAAATATATTTGATGTAGTCTCCTGTTCACCACTGTTTACCCAACTACGATGAGTTCTGAAGCATGTGTGATGCTCGTGGTGTTTGAGAGTCACTTGACTAGCATTTCACCATTCATTAGATAGAAACTATCATTATATCCAAATAATTTATCTCCATAAAAAAGACTGTAAAAAAGGTCATATCATATACACAGAAACCCAAAGGTCTTCACGACAACCTGTCAAAATAAAAGTTCCATTTAACTTGAAGAAATTATAATAGAAATAAATTACTACTGAACAGCAGGATGTATTTTTTTCACAGTAATAATAATAATGCAATTTATCAAAACACACAGAAACTCAGGTCTTCACTACAACCTGCCAAAACAAGTTCAAACTTGAAAAAATTGTGACAGAAATATATTACTTTTGCACAATAGAAAGTATTTATAAATACTACTGTTTTGACAGTAACTTTGTATTTGATATTAAAATGTTTTATGTGTACTCCTGACACTAAAATAAGCCACTATATTTTAAATTTGTAGTTTAAATTCTGCAAAACTTTTTTTTATTCCTACAGGAAAAGAAAACTCACATAAACTTTAAATGTCATAAGGGTGAGAAGATGAGAGTCATCTCTTTAAAGTGCTAAAAACATGTCTCGAGCAGTCTGAAGCAGTGCCTAGCATTTCAGTTTTGAGAAGACATGCACTCTTTGATGAAACGTGAGAATTTGCCTGTGGTAGCAACGTAGGCTGCACAGCACCTTTTCATCAGAAATTATTCTTTGAATGGTTTCCTTATGTCCTGAGTAGGTAACTGACCGATCAGTGCCACTAATATCTCCCTGAGAACAGCTGCTTGCCTGAATCATTAAACAACATTTTATCCTCTCTTGAATATTTAAATGGCAAAACTGAAAATTGAAATCTAGCATCCCCAATACAGCTCTCAAACATCTAAGTTTACACAAATGCTTTTTCTCTGTCATCTAACAGTAAGCACTGACCGATAAAAAAGATACGGCTATTTCCTTTGCCATATTCTTCCAAAAGAAACTATTAAATATGATACATATTTAAGAGAACACTATTCCAAAATTGTTAAAATGGTTTATTAATGGAGTTTTGAATTACTTGAAACCAAAGGACTCCCTGATATTATTAATATAAGCCAATATTTCATATCTAAGCCAAACAGTCTAGTGCTGATAGCAATATTCTCTCATGTACCTGCACAAGAGATTTGAAACTGATCAAAATGTTAATTACTGCTCATGCTGCCGCTTTAACTTCCTCACTGAAAAAAGGATATTTATACAGAGTACCGGATTCTCCGCCATTCCAGCTTTGACTTTCATACTCCTATGAGGAATCTTCTCTTGACAGACTGAAGTCAACACCAAACCACTATCCTACCAATGTAATTAATGCATTCCGACAGATCTTTTGTCTGATCTACAAAAAACATCCTGGCTAAGAACAGAAAATAGAGATCTTCTTTGATGTACACAAAACAGAAAGTTTTCAAAACAAAACTACACATAAGGGGGTCTTTGCCTTTTTGTCAAATGCATCTATTGATATTTTCATCATATTTTGATGTCACTTGACAAAAAATAAAACAATGCACACACACACACACACACACACACACACAAACACACAAAGGTGTTGTTGTCATGTTATTATTAAACATGCAACCTTACCAGAATTAGAGAAAAATAAGGACAGCACCATCTCATGGATATTAAGTGAGAATGATAAAAATGTGTGTGTGTGTGTGTGTGTGTGTATGGGTAATCCTGGTAAACCATACGTTATGGGGAAAAATGTCCCCACAAAGATGGCAATACCCGAAATCCTTGCCCTTGTGGGCCATGTTTGGTCTCCATGAGGAAACAAGCTTGTAAATCATACAGAATGACGTTTTTTGAAAATCTAAGAAAGTTTCCTGTAAGGGGTAGGTTTAGGTGTAGGGTTGGTGTAGGGCAATAGAAAATACAGTTTACAGCATAAAAACCTTTACGCCTATGGAATGTCCCCATAAATCATGGAAACCCAACATGTGTGTGTAAATAACACACACTTTCACACATGACTTTGAAAGCTCTGCTAATGAGGAGCATTGAGAGAATATTCCAGCAAAACAGATCATTGAGGTTCTGTATTTGTCTGTATGTACTATATGCATGCATGTACCCGCATATACTGTATGTAATTATGCACATAATGTGTGTGTGTGTCTGTCTGTAAGCCTTATTCATTAAATGCATCCCTTAGTGCATTTCAGCACAAAGTCATCTCTCTGTGACATGTGCATATTTACAATAACTTCACACCCACTCCACTGGCATTTTCTGGCATGATAACAGATTTAAACAGAACATTTAAATCATAATGCAAAATTACAGATTTTAATACTCCTACGCACAAGCCCTCAGTGTAACTGTGTACACGTGTTTGCCTCTTAAACGCATTGAACAACAGATCAATGCAGAGTTTATTGTTATCAGAACTTTTGGGGCAAGGCTTCAGAAAGCATTGTGGTTTTGATCACTGACAGGCATGTGGATAACAGAGGCACATAATTTTGTTCAGTTGGTGTAATTGCACAATAAGCACTAAATCTGATAAATACTGGTTCTGTATTGGATCAGCTGGACATCTGTTCTGTGTCGACTCCAGAATTATTTTAATGAGATATAGCATAACTTGGCAATTTTACACACCAGGATCTCCACTCGTGAATATGTGGTTTTGAATGTCACTGTCATTGTGATTTGTCAGTTAGATTTAAAAGTCTCTTCATGCTGGGTTGAAGATAAGTAAAACCTAGCAATTGCTTCTTCAGAATATTAAATTATTCTGTGCCTAATAATACATTTATAGTGTTTCTATGTATATTTTAAATATGTTATACACACAAACTCAATACTTAAAAAAGTACATTCATATATATATATAAAATTTTAGTTTTAATTTCCCATTCGCTTTATGTCATGTCATAAATAGTAGACACTCAAATACTATATAAACATATTAGCTGAGCTCCCACACATTTGTTTAGATAATTATGGGCCATTATTCGAAACACAAACCATAAGATATGTCCACCCTGTCATGGACATACTGTATATATTCCTGTTAAATACGGTTTCATTGCAAAATTGAGATGCAAATTATATTTTCTGAAAGGTATAATGACCCTTTCCTAAACAGGGTTATAAAAAAAATATATAATAATAATAATAATAATAATAATAATATAATTACATACTCAATCACATTTATATACCCCCCCCCCAATTCATTTTAGTTTTTAAC